>NC_056748.1:73084124-73086624 GCF_019279795.1 Protopterus annectens | reverse complement strand
ACATTTTCTTCCAGAATGGCCACCTTTCTTTCTATAATGAATACATCCATGAGGCTAATCTCACATGTGGCAGGTACCCCATGGGTGGCCAGTTCAGGCATTGCTATTAGGTGCCACACCTAGATGCGGCTCTGTGATTTCACAGAACCCTTTAAGGCATTTTTTACTAATGCCCCTTTCTGGATCATCTTTGTTTGGTCCTACAGTTAGAGATGCATTCTCCCATAGTGAGAAGGACGGGAAGACCTTGACTGTCATCGGAATCCATTTTGTCACCCCTCAATGGTTCTCCAGGAACCAACGTGATGGTAAAAAGTTGTGGTTCCGAAGATCTCAAGGTCCTTTCTAGGAATCACAGCAGAGAGACTTTTCCTTTAGAGGCAGAGGAAGAAGTGGTGCAAATGGCAGATGCCGCCTATGTGGCTGAGGGTTCCCATGAACCAGGGGTCTCGAGATATTTTCTCGGACAGACCCAATCAGTTATCCTGAAGAATTGCCTGACTGTTCATCTCTGGAGGCAGTCGCGGGACATCTCTCTCTCTCTACACCCAGCAGCCTGGCAGACCATCATAATCAACCGTTGGGTGTTAAATATCATATCCAGAGGCAATGTCATACCCTTTTTCCAAAATCCTTCTCCAACCAAGTGCCTCCCTGATGTTCCACCCAGTCAGTGGCAGGCTTCGTCATTAGAAATTTCAAAGCTGCTTGAAAAAAAGTCATCCAGACTGTCTCCCAAGACCAGTTTAGATCAGGCATCAATTCCACATTCTTTTTTAGTGCCCAAGGAAATGGGGGACCTTAGACCCATTCTGGATCTGACAAGACTGAACAAGTCCGTTACTTATTCCAAGTTTTGAATGGTCACAATTCAGTCCATTCTGCCCTTCCTGCAGAAGGACAACTGGATGTGCTCGCTAGACCTTCAGGATGCGTACTATCACATGAAATTGAACAGATGCTCATCATCATTTCAGAGTACTCCCTTTTGGTGTCATCACAGCCCTCAGGGTTTTCACCAAATTCATGGCAGTAGTGGCAGCTCACCTGAGACTGTGAGGATTCTGTGTGTTCCCCTGTTTGTACGACTGGCTTCTCACCGCTTCCACCAGACATTGACTCCTCCAAGCCAGGAACTACTTATTTCAACTAGCCTCAACCTTGGGCATCTCCATCAACCTAAAGAAATTGCATCTACATCCAGTACAGGTGATAGGCTTCATTGCAGCCCGTCTGGACACAACACATTGCTTAGCTCTTCTCCCCCTGGACAGGATCTCAACACTCAGACTCTACGTCAAACAGATTCTAGACATTCCTATGCCTCCAGCTTCTCTTGTTCTAAGAGCGTTGGGCTCCAAGGCTACCACTGTAACTCTGGTTCATACAGCTCATCTCCACATGAGAGTTTTTCAGTGGACACTAGCAGTTCAATGGTTTCTCCTTTATTATCCTCTAAATTATGCGATCAGACTATTTCAAGTATGTAAGGAATCTCTTCTCTGGTGGCTTCAATTGCAGGTTCTAGAATAAGGTCATCCCTTTATCCTTCCTCCCCGAAGGCCAAGGTGACAAGGGCACCTCCCAGCATGGGTGGGGGGTGGCATTACCTGGGTCAGACAGTCCAAGGCACCTGGTCCCCTTTAGAGACCAGTTTATATATAAATGTTCTGGAGATGAAAGTGGTGCTCCTAGGGTTGCAAGTCATTCATACCTCTCTTCCCTCGAGAACCTTTGCAGTTAAAGCAGACAACATGGCCATTGTTTGGTACATCAACAAGCAGGGAGGAACCAAGTCTTACCTTTTATGCCAAGATGCCATGAGGTTGTGGCAATGGGTGATCTCCTCCAACTGCTTTCTAATAGCAATGCACATTCCAGGGAAGTCAAAAGTTCTAGTGGACAGGCTCAGCAGGACCATTCTGATGCCTCACAATTGGTCTCTGAACCTTTCAGTAGCAAACATGATCTTCCAAAAATGGGGTCTATCTTGCTACGATCTCTTCATGTCTTTTTCTAACACCAAATGCAGCAAGTTTTTTGTCCTAATTCCACCACAGGGACAATCACCAAAAGATGTTGCAGTCCATGCTTGGCCCCCTGGTCTGATTTATGCCTAACCTCCTCTTCCTCTTATTCCCAAATTTCTTCAGAAAACTCAGAGGTTGAACAGCAAAGTAATTCTCATTGCTCCCTGTTGGCCTCAACAAGTGTGGTTTCCCTTCTTTGGTCTCACCTAGTTTGTCCACCGTGGACTCTAGATCCCATTCTGACCTTCTGTCCCATCCTTCAGGGCGTTCTCACCCAGATCTACCCAGCCTGAAATTGATCACTTGGTTGCTCCAATTCCATTGATGGCTAGAAATGCCAGGCTTTCTTCCCCACTTAGAGAAATTTTAGTTGCAACACAAAAAGCTTCTACCTGGAAAATATATAACAGCAAGTGGAAGAGATTTTCCATTTGGGCTCACCAAAATCATCTGAATCCTTTTACACCTTT
>NC_056748.1:72964124-73079124 GCF_019279795.1 Protopterus annectens | reverse complement strand
ATATATAATGTTTGTAAATGTGAACTTGTTAATATGGTTTGATTTCTTTTATTTAAACATACGTTTGCTTATGTCACAAGTGATAATTCAATAAAGGTGTGTTTTTTTTAAGTACACTGTACATCAGAGTGGAATATTCATAGCATAAATGCTTTTAAATTCATTCCCATATCTAACCTGATCATTATGTTTTTGTACCTGTAATGTGTTCTGCACTGCTCCTGAAATTCCACTATCCATTCCTTAAATTCCTCTTATTTCAACAGATAGATAGGAAAGTGCCAGTGTCTCATTTTTATTTCATTACCCTGTGTTTTTATTTTAGTTATTACTGGCACATGATCTGAAATAATTATTGGATGCGTATCAAGACCTTCAATTAAATGCACATGTTCTTGTGAAATGTAAACTCTGTCTAGTCTAGCCCAGTTATTGTATCTTGGGGAATAATGTGTAAATTCACTTCAAACGCCTAGTACTGAATTCACATCTTGCATGACAAATATTTTCATAGATTTCTTCAAAAATCTACCCTCATTTGTTATACTTTCTCTTCTGGCCCCCCAGACACATCTTCACTGCTTCAAATCAAATTTCATTCGCCACCTATAAGTAATATTCCTTGCAAAAAGCTGATTATTTTTCCCAGAATTTTCTGAAGCTCCATTATAGCAGTTTTAGGTGGAATAAAAATATATGCCAGTGTAGCCCTGCTCCCTTGCCAGTAGCCTCTTAGTACGCAAATCTATCATTATTATTTTTTTCATCCTGTTCTACCACTATTGAAGCTTCTCTTGCAATTAATATAAGTACTTCTCTTTTCCTTTTTACCTCTTTTCCTTTTTACCAAGGTATTCCATCTTGAAAACCTTTCTTTATCAAATGCACATGTTCAGTTATTTCCAAGTGTGTCGCCTGTAGCGTAGCTATTTGTACTCTGCATTTTTTAATATAGTTCACTGCTGTTTCTTTTTTTTTGTCTGCGAGACCGTTGACATTTAAAGATATTACAGAAAGCATAATTGTATTAAAAGTTTAAAAGTTATTATTCCCACCTTTCATGTATAACAGCTTTTTTGTTAAATGTCTAGTTCCAGCTTTTGTGTTACATGCATACATTGTTTGGCAGGTTGGACTTGTATATAGTTTTTCTTGTCATATCCATTTTAGCTTGTGTCACATTTTACAAAGTTTTATTGAAAGCCCTCAAACAAAAAGAAAATCACCCCAATACGCCTTTAAAACCTATTAACTTAATAGTAACACAAAAAACTGTGGACGTCTTCAATTATTGAAGTTTTACCCTTCTAATAGGAACAAATGTCCCAAACTGACAGCCACACTGACAGACTTGAGTTAAGCTAAAAGGTTATCCATGCTAAGATGCAAGGTGCAGCCTGTGCTTCTACAAAGTGCTGTCTGATTTTATCTTGTCTTTATAGCTGTCCAGGCTGGGGAACACCTGAATTCTTTCATAGAACATCATCTCGTAGCCAGTTTCTGTTTATCAGATTGTGTCCATGGAGACATGAGGACCAGATACAGAATTGCTACTAAGTATACATTTATTTGCTAGAAAAAAAGCCTTATGATACTTGGTATTCTTTTTCATTTATTTGCTTTCTCTTAAAACTTGTTACTAGGTCAACCTAAGGGCCTTAATTTAGTCATTCCCCCATGCAAGAATGAGAAAAAGCACATTAATTTTTCTTTTGTCATGCTCTTTTAACCAGACTTTTTACATTACAGTGCCTACATTTCTTAAAACTGAACAAGGATAACAAGAGAAAAAGGGAGAAAGAAAAAACATAAGAGCTCCTGTTTACGATAATATTCCCATTACACTTAAAATAACTGCAGATAGTTTGCAAAGAAAAAGCCTATCCACTTTTGATAGTGTGGATGGGTATCATAGCAATGCTGTCTCCAAATGTAGAGAGAACGCACATTGTAGATCACATGTACATCAGAACAGTGCTCCTTAGATGATTCTGTGCAATAGTGACCGGTTGCCCATCGGTATCAGTCTGTCATGCATCATAGTCTTGGGGTCCATGCATGTGCATCCTATCATTTATGCCATACCTGCATGTTGTTTACCTTGCTCTTTAACTTATTCCACATATAAGGCTATTAAGATGTTATAGACAGTGTCATGGATCCAGTGCATGTTTTCCATACATGAGTGTGTCTGTGTGTCCCTACAGACCAATGCAGGTGACAGTTGTGCAACACATGTGAAATGTCCTAGGAATACTGGGAAGTACATTATTCTGTACAGTGAAGTGACTTCTGTATAATGTCCACTGTTATGGCTTGTGAGTGGCACTTATACACATAACACCATTTTTATTTTGAGATGATACACCACAATGAAGCATGACATGACAAACTCATGGACACTTGTGTCTGCACTACACTTGTGTGCTGCAGATGTCCCTTTGTTGCATTTGTGAGGGACTTCCTAGTTCTGCATATCTGTGTCCTTATGCCCTTCCATCACATCAACAGTAATGCTGGCCCACACATATGGACTTCTGAGAAGTGGTGCAGTTTCCATGACTTTACATATTGTGCACCACTGATATTGCTGAGAGTAATGATGTACCAATGAATATAATGGACTTGCTGCTGTTGCTCATTACTGGGTTGTGTATAACAGTTTCAGACATCAAAAACAGATTGTCATTCTCATGAAGCAGAGGTTCCAATATTAACTAACTGAGGTCTGCCTTTCTCCATGTTTCAGAATGTGTTTTGTCACACATGTATATATTGACTGTTTGGCAAACATGTATACTATTACATTCACTCTACTGACCCAACTTATGCATCACAGTGGAAGATGTTTGTACATGTTGTACACAGGAGTCAGTATTCATATAAGAGCATTATCATTGGTTGTGCATATTGTCTGTGGTGTAATGATGTGTTTATATAGATGCCTGATGTCTGACTGCAAATCTTTATTATTGAAAGACATGTTAACTACAGTGACACCTCCCCATTGCCTACTGTTCTGATTAAATTAGTGGGTACCTGTTATTTATGTACATTGCAAATGATAATACTATGCTGCCATGTTACAGTGACACCATCATGTCACTGATGTGGCACACACAACCATCTTTGGTGTGCATCCACTTTTTCATGTATGGATAGTTTCCCATGCTGACACATCACAGTACTGATCATGTATACCATAAGGTATGACCCTGCATGAAGTGTTTCTACATGTATTGTTTCCTGGGCACAATATGCCTATACCACCTTAATAATGTGTAGTATCACTACTGTAGCATACATCAGTGAGAATGTCATACATGTCACATTTGCTGTTCAAAATCAGGAATGATAGCCATGCTATATCATAGTTAAGGAATATACTATTTAGTGAACACAAATGTATTGTGGCTTATTATATTTTTGTAGAATTTTGTTGCATTTGCGTATGCTTATGCAGAGGTGTAATTCTACTGTATCAAATGTATTTTGCTGGCTTGCCAGAGCAATGATTTTTGCTGCTGTGGTTTCATACCTACTAATTTTGTCAGCTGCTGTGCCAGGCATGTGTCCATGGATCATTATCAGGTGCAGCATGCACTATTTGTATACACGGTCATTACTGTCAACATATGGTATGTATGCAGTTCAGCATGTTCTTTGCTGTGCAGTAATATCCCTCCTGGAAAAGAAGGACTTCAAATATCATGCCATCACTATTTCCTGATCCACCTTTCAGGTGCATAGTAACAAAGTTTACAGAAATACAGCAATCCTGTTGTTTTCATTGGTGTACTCTGTAGCTTTTGTAGGCTTGATGACACAGTAAGGTTTGCACCCCTCTTTTGTTTGTCCTCTTCAGTGCCAGTCTGTACTGCCTATGCTCTCTGCCTGTATATTGTATAAGTGTATTTCCCCATCCCTTTGTGTTGCACTTCCTGTGTGTCCTATATGATAAGTGTTCCTTCCCTACCCAGTTATCATCTCCCATTTAAAAACCTATATGTTTAACACCTTTATTGCATCCCCACTTACGACATAAACAAACATCTCTTTCTTTCTCATTTGCTCACCATGTGGTACACTGGGCAATGAGCACTTTTCAGCACTCATTGATTCTGTAGCAGTTATGGGTTTTTCGGGCTCAGGTTCCAAGCCCAAGGCCCAACTCTCCTTGGAGGGTGCACCACACACACTCGCATGCACACATTCACACCTGGGGCCAACTTAGAGTGCCCAATCCACCTACTGCATGTCTTTGGAATGTGGGAGGAAACAGGAGCACCAGGATGAAACCCATGCAAATGCAGGGAGGGCATGAAGACTCCTCACATAAGAGACCCCAGCCGAGAATCAAACTGGAGAACTTCTTGCTGTGAGGAGACAACACAAACCACTACAAAATTGCACCACCCATAGGCAAACATACATTTATATAAAAGAAAGCAAACCATAATAATGTTTCACACATTATACATCACATTTTCTAACTGTTTACAATTCAACATTATATAAATTGCTCAATTCCTGCCTTCCCTTAAATTTTACTTCTTCTCTAAAACATTATTCAGTGTGCATTGTTTCCCACAATTTCAATTTTTTTCTATATAATTTGCTCCTACCCTTTTCTAAAGAGCCCACTTTGAGTTCCTTTATCTCTTTTACAATATTAAGTGCTTCAAATACAGTTGGTTTAGACTTTGATCTCCATTTTCTAGTAATTGCTTTTTTTTGGCAGACCACAGAATTAAACTTAGCAAGGCCTTCCTATGTCTAGGCAACTCAGAGCCTGTATCCCTGCTCAAAGATCACTTCCTTAGTTATACCCACTTCCCTACCCAATATTTCTGACAACATACTCTGTAGGGAATTTTTGAAGTCTGCTTACTTATTACACTGCTAAAATATATATTCCCAGTTAACACTTTCTTCCTTACTACACCTCCAACATTTGCCATCTACCCAAGGAAAATTTCATTGGAGTCTTTTTGGGGTAAAAAAAACCTGTCGACACACTTCCAAACAAAATCATTAATCTTCTCGATTTTGCTGCATGTTTGGGAGCCATAAATATGCCCTCCCATTGTTTCATTGTGAATTGCTTGTCCAGTTTCTCTTTCCAATCTTTTCTAACCTCCTCTGATTAATTCCTGTAGTTATGCAACATTTTATATGCCATACCAATTATCCCTTTTTTTGACAGCAGCTTCTGTTCGAGATTCAACTGAAAATTCTACCAGAGCAGGTTTCATTTAGGATTTCCCATCTCTTTTTTTTCTCACCTATACTCTGATATTATTCCCTGATAGGGAAGGTAGGCTCCAGCCTGCAGTTCAGATGTCTTCTTGTCTTCTTCCCATTCTGTTCCCTTTCCCTGTCCAGTTATATACTCTCAGTACCTTCGTTCCTTTACCAGTTTTCTCCAATAAATTCTAGCCCTTCTTGCCTCTTCTCTGTACCCCTAATTGCAGTCATCCATATTGTCAAAATCTCCTTTCTCCATTTTTGTGTTGGCTTAATTCTTAGATTGCTTTTTGCTACTTTATGAGCATAATATATATGACTGTTGTTATTCTCCTTAAGGATCTGTATCCAAATTCCCACTCTCTCCATATTTCTTGAATTTCCCCATTTCATTATCATCATTCCTTTGCACTGTGAATTATAGCTTTCTCCGTGTGTTATGTATATAAGCCTCAACTGTGAAGCTCTGAAGTATCCCTTCAAACCACCTTGCTCTCTTGGAAGGATCAATCTATTCCACTTGACCCTTGCCATCTTCCCTTCCAGGATAAATTCCTTCAGCTCTTTATTAATTATTGTCCAAAACATCTCCTCTGGTTAATAAAAATATGCCTGACCTGTATATAAAACTAAAGGGACTAAAAACATTTTCACTGCTTGTATCTTGGTATCCATATCCGTAAACGAGCTTCCAGTTTCTCAGTTTTTGTATTATCTTTTGATCTGGTGTTATCCATGTCATCATTCATCACCATAGGGTCTAGGATCCAATATCAGATCTGAGCCAGCAACATACAAGAGATGAATGTAATGCTCTAGCTCCTCCTTCTCCCATAATGCCCTGCTGCCCTCTAACCCCCAGATCTTGTGTGCTGTTATTCAGTGCAGATGCGATTCTTTAGCTCTGGCTGCAGATAAGTGCTAATTTTCCTATTTTTGGCTTTCTTTTGTTAGGCTAGTGGGTTTAACTCTTTAGCAGTTTGTTTCTTTGTAGAGTAGTTACCTCCCCTCCCTTAGTTTAGCTATTTAGAGAGTTTTTGTTGCTAGAGTATTTTTGGCACCCTTTTTCCCTTAGTGATTAGGGCTTTGGCTGTTAGTTTTTTTCTGTAGTTATAGTGTGTGTGTTTAGTTTCTAGTATGGCTGATAAGCCCTAAGGTTTTAAAAAGTGCTCCTCATGCGGTCGGAAGATACCCAATTCCGACTCGCACGAGGAGTGCTTTTATTGTTTGGGAGCTCTGCACCTGGAGACTGAATGCGACATTTGTGCTGCATTTAATCCCAGGGTCATAATGAGTGCCACAATAAGCTCCTGTTAAAAGTTTTAGCTCAGGGAGGACCCTTTGATTCCCCTTTGAAGGCTTCCTCTGCTGATACAAAGAAGAAGACCCCTTTCTTGTCTCCGGCTCCATCCAAGAAATGGCGGCTGTCAGATCCTAGGTCCCCAGATCCGACCCCAGCCCGGAACCTCTCGGATCTGAGGTTTTCTGGTCAGATGCCCTCAGATCTGGCTAGGGTCAAACCAGCTTTGAATCCAACCAGTTCGTTGGATCTGCTTTCTATGTCGCTGCGGCCATCGGATCCAACAGGTGCATCAAACTCAATTATAGTTCTTGAGGAGGTAGCCTCTCTTTTACCTCCAGATAGGCAGTTCAGTCAGTTCTGACACCTCGGAGCTGAACACCAGAACACTGCCGCAAGTCGTTAGGGTCTTCTACTAAGTCTATTCACTCCTCCTCTTCCTCCATCTCTTCCAGGAGTCTTTTACCCTCCAACATGGACAGGATGATGAGGAGTTCCTCAAGACCCAAATAGAGTTGGGGCTCCAGGCTTCCCCTGCCCATCCGACCAGGGCAGCTTCGCCCCTCCTAGTTAGTTATTCACTCTTCCATCCCCCAGTGGCCTTTGAATCTCAGGACCTGGACACCCACAGTCATATCTCAGTGAGGCTGAGTAGTCCCCTTTTCTTGACCCCGTCAGGGTCCCTGACTTGCTCTGTTCCTCCACCCTCAGACCAGAGTGAGCCCCGTAACGGAGTGGTTGACACTGACTCTACGGAAGCAGGATCCGTTACCATTTTTTCGGACCGGCCCCTTCCCCTTGGTACCTCACCTTCGATAGATCTGGACCGTAATGATCAGGGGATCATGGTGCTGTTTCAGGGCTCGTTCCTCCTCTCTGGGGAACTTTCCTCTCTGAGATTGGGGACTGGACCGCTTCCAGCCCCTCAGCTTTCTGGGTGATAGAGAGGACTTTCTCCAAGGCAGGAGTTTCATCTACCACCCCTCCAGGTTCATCCCTACTTCTCTCTACTTTGACTGGTGAGGCCTCCCATCCTGTCCAGGGCAGCCCTCCCATTTGAGACTTCAGGGGGTTTCCTCCTCTCGAGGTGTCCCTGCTTCTTCCAAGTCCTCCCCGGATCCCCCACAGATGAGGTACATTGTAAGAGAAAATGTAAGAGAAGGCACTTGGACTCCCCTTTGGAGTCCGTCACCGAGGACGTTGACCTCAGTGAAGGAGATGGGTCTCCCAGATCTCCACTGGATGTCTCCTTTGGGGACATCTTTGAAATCTTGAAACAGAAGGGCAGATGGTCTCTCCAACCCATCTTTGGAGAAGTCTGTGTTTTTCAAAGCTTTCAGGATGGGCCTGTCTACTTCCTGGGTTCCCCCCCCTGCTGATGAGTTAGTAGATTTGATTGCCAGCATGGCCTGGAAGGAGCCTAACATTGTGGAGCCAGTCCCAAAGAGAGCAGACAAATTTCTCAGCCCTCCTGCGGACCATCCTTTCTGCAGCAAAGGAGTTCTGGTCAATGCCAGTGTGGTTACTGGTACCACCAAGAAGGAGCTGGCAGAACTCCACAGTCTATCCCCAGAACAGGGAGTCCTGGGTGATAGACCTTCTGGGGAAGAGTGTGTACATCTCAGCGACCTTTGAACTGAGGGCAGTTAATTATATGGCACACTTTACCCACCTCCAAAGGGATTTTGTGCAAGAACTTTCCTCTTCCCTTACAGAGTTATTGCCGGTGGAGGACTTTAAGAAGGAGTCTCTCAAGCTCTCTGCTCTGACGTTCCTTGTGAATTCCTCAATGAGGCTAATATCCAGTGCTTTGGAAGCTACCTCTCAAGTATCAGGCACTGGCATTGCTATGAGGTGTCATGCTTGGTTACATTTATGCGGGTTTGCGGAACCCTTCACAGTATCCTTTACCAATGCTTCTTTTGATTGTTCTACTCTTTTTGGATCTTCTGTGAAGGACACTTTGACCCGCAGTGAAGGGAAGACTTTGTCAGTGGTTGGGATCAGGCTTTCTGCTCCTCAGAGGTCTTTTTCTAAGACTCAGTGAGGAACTAGGAAGATGTGGTTCTGGAAGTCACAGTCTCCCTTCCAGAACACTTCTGATGACTCCTCTTCTAGAGGCAGGGGGAGAGGTTTCAATGGCTGACACCACCCTAGAGGTAACGAGGGTCTGCAGAATCATAGCTCCAGGAGAACTCATCTCTGAGCAGCACAGTCAACGCTCCTGATGCATTGCCCAACTGCTCTTCCCTGGAGGCAGTCAGGGGTCACATTTCCCTTCACCCAGTAGTCTAGACAAATATTACCTCAAATCAGTGGGTGTTAAACATCATTTCTAGGGGTTATTTCATTCCCTTTTTGGACCCCCCATAAGTAGTTACTTCCCTGACATTCCACCCAGTCAGAGAGAGCTGGCCTTCAAAAAGTTCAACAACTTCTTTAAAAAAGAGCCATCCAAGATGTCCCAGCAGGACAAAGAGGATTTGGTACTTATTCTTGCTTCTTTTTAGTGCCAAAAAAAGACGGGGGAATTGCATCCTATTTTGGATCACAATGAGCTTAATCTTTTAGTCAAAAAGTCCAAGTTCCAGATGGTCACTGCTCAGTCCATTCTGCCTCCCTTACTCAAGGAAGATTGGATGTGCTAAGTAGATCTCCAGGACGCCTACTATCACATCAAGATAGACAGGCATTCCAGGAGACATCTTCGCTTCCATCTAGGGGCCAAGCATTTCCAGTTCAGAGCCCTACCCTTCGATCTCATCACAGCCCCCTCGGTGTTTACCAAATGCATGGCAGTGCTAGCGGCTCACCTGTGGCTGCAGGGGTTTCAGGTCTTTCTGTATCTTGACAGTTGGCTCCTCATGGCACCTTCAAGGCATCAATTTCTGCAAGCAATCCATTATGTTCTTCTCCTCTCTTTGATCATTTGGGGATCACTGTCAACATATTGAAATCCACTCTGGTCCCCACACAACAGTTGGAATTCATAGGAGTACTGTTAGACTCCATCTCAGAGATTCCAACATTGCCTCTACACAGGTTTCAGTCGATCTGGGAACAGGTCATGCAGATCTTAGACCTGTAGCTTCCCCTGGTTCACTTGGTTCTTCGTGGCCTTGGATCCATGACCTTGGCCATTCATCTTGTTCCCCTGCAATGGTACAACATGTGGGTGTTGCAGTGGAACTTAGCAGTTCAATAGTCAGCTCTATCTCAACCCATGTCTGTGACCATAAAACTGACCCCTGTGTGCAGACGACACCTTCTTTGGTGGCTTCAATCTCAGGATCTCATTCTAGGCAGGCCTTTTCACTCCCTCAGCCCAAAACCACAATGACAACAGATGCTTCCATGTTGCAGTGGGGGTGGGGC
This sequence comes from Protopterus annectens, assembly GCF_019279795.1. Taxonomy (NCBI): domain Eukaryota; kingdom Metazoa; phylum Chordata; order Ceratodontiformes; family Protopteridae; genus Protopterus; species Protopterus annectens. The sequence continues at coordinate 73,069,202 of NC_056748.1, read as the reverse complement.
ATTTCCAGGGGAAGACTGTCCAAGGCATGTGGCCCCCACAGAGACCAGTTTGCGCACAAACATCCTAGAGATGAGAGCAGTTCATCTATCATTGCAAGCTTTTCAGGACTGCCTCCCTCTGCGGACAGTTGCAATTCAGACAGATGACATGGCTGTGGTCTGGTATGTCAACAAACAGGGGGGACACGATCTTACCCATTGTGCAGGGGGACATCAGAGTGTGAGAATGGGCAATGTCCTCTGGGTGCTTCCATCTTGCAATGCATATACCCAAGGACTCCAGCGTGTTGGCCAACAAACTCAGCAGATCCATCTTGAGTCCTCATGAGTGGTCCCTCAATCCCACAGTGGTAAAGCGGATTTTAGCAATATGTTAGCAAAGTCAATTTGGGGGTTAGAGGACAGCAGCGCATTCTGGGACAGGGAGGAGGTAGAGCCTTGGATCTGTCTGTTGCCGGCTCAGATCTGATATTGGATCCTAGAGCCTTTGACGATGAATGAAGACATAGGATAACACAGATGCCAAGTTATGGTAAGTACATAACTCTTATGCCAAGTTATGCGATGCACATAACTCTTTTTCAACATATTCACGAATGTCCTTAGTTGCCATAACAGAATCCTTTTTAATCCATAATCCTAAATACTTTATTTTACCATGTCCCCATAAATATAGGCATGTATGGGTACATAGTTTACAGCTGTAGCCTTTGTTTTATCTTTGTTAATTTTAAATTCTGAAAAGAACTGAAACTGTCTCAAGATTTTCCACAACACTGAGATGTCCTTTTCTGGTTTTTATCAGGCAGAAAATATCAACTGCAAATAAAGCCAACCTTTCTTCATTACCATACCAATTATATCTTAAGATCCTAAGACGGCGGCACCTAGTGCGTCAGCGGCCTCTCTGGCTCCCAATATGTTGTGTGTGTTTTTGTGCTAAATTTGTATGATATTGAGCTGTCGTCTGTCTTTGGAGTCATTAGTTGGATGTGTGGCTTGTTTGCGGCCGTGATTCTTGTTGAATTGTTGGAACTATTACATTTTTTTTTTTAGACAGTGTACTGGATACGGTTGTTTCATGCATTGCAAGCTATGCTAGATGTGTTGGTGGAGGCCTTACTTTTGTATGTGGAGTTCTCATATTCGTCATGCAATTTTTCTGCTAGTTGGAGGGACCAAACTGGGACTTTGGTGTTGTAAGTAATGCTGAAGATGCTGTTCTTGAAGAGATGGTGACAGTGTGGATGGTGAGGACTGTGGAGAGAACGTTGAACTGGTATGGTCGTTCGGGCCTTCAGGTGGCGATGGTTATGCTGGATGGTAAACCAAAGAAAAAAGCACCGAGCGACTGTAGATACTGCTCTTTAATATAATAAAAAGTATAAAATCATCCAAAATGAAACATGTTAAGCGCTTTCATCATGTTAAAATGACTTCATCAGAACAACTGCCCAAAATTACAATCCACATTTAAATAGTCTCCCATAAGACACTGCACATCAATTAATGCACTAATTAATCAATGTTTAAACATTTAAAGCACCACATCTCAACAATTTGTATAAAATAAAATTATCCTAATATTCATACACTTTTCATATTATATCATGTGTTTTCACATATTTCATATTTATAGAAAAAAATTATCTAAGCAAAACTATACATAAAAGTGCATGCAACTTAAAAGTGTGTATATGTATTGTGTATTTATTTTATGTATTGCTGAATGTGATTAAACTTAGCCTATATTCAACAAAAATTATTTTACACTATCTGATTTGATTAGCCCTTTCCTTTAAAACTGAAAATATGGATATATGGTCATTTAATCCAGGATGACAATTTGCAGCCAACCTAAGCTGCCACATTAATTCCTTTTTATATAGGTGATTTTTCCAATCTCCCCCCTCACATCAAGGTTCACTGTATCCACAATGGCATATTTAAAGCCAGTATGTTCATTGCAAACCTGACTATGTCTATAGAGGGCGTTGGTATCCTTGTGATGTTTAATTTCATATAAGTGCTCATATATTCTACATTTCAGGGCTCTCTCTGTTTTCCCAATATAAAATCCATCGCAGGTGTTACATAATGCAATATAAACTATCTTGTTGGTATAACAGTTCCCTTCCCTTAAATATATAACACTACCAACTCTATTTTTTAAGGTTACCGAAGGTACCTGAAGGATGTACCCACAATAAGAACAACGCCCACAGGGTTTAGTACTACCTCTATCATGTGTCCCATCCACTCTAATTTTCTCCAAATTTAATTTAATGTTACTGCCAACCTTCATAGAAAAATGGTTTTTTCCCCCACCTTTTTGTATACCTCATTATTTACCTTAAATATGCCCCAGTTTTTATATAAAATCTGTTTGATCTGGTTAGACAGGGGACTGTGTTGAATGACACATGCTTGGTTGTAATTCCTATTGTTTGTATTCTTAGAGCTGTCCTGTTCCAACATATTCCCTGTTTTATCCATTCTATCAGCAGTTCTGTCCATCTTAGATCCAACTATAGTGCATGCACTACCCAATAGGGGTTTATATCTCTTCCCCCATTCACCAAAATAATGGGTTCAACTATATTAGATGGATACCCTCTCTCAAAAAACATATTTTTCAAGACTTCAAGCCCTTTTATTACATCTTCTCTCTCTGAGGTCATTCTAGCCACCCTAATTGCCTGACCTTTAACTATACTTATTTCTGTTTTTTAGGGTGGTGACTTGAATAGTGTAGGTAGGCATTACAAAATGTTGGTTTCCGGTATACATTAGATTTGAAACCTTGTTTAGTCTTAGAGATCTTCACATCCAAAAAATGAGTCTCTAATTTGTTCACCTCATAAGTAAATTTCAAAAAGGATGTTTGGTTCAAATATTCCATGAATAGGTTAATGTCTTCTTCCTTCCCCTTCCACAGAATAAAAATATTATCCAAAAATCTCTGATATGTGAGTGTATCAGCCCGAAATTTACTATTAAACACCCATCGTAATTCCCAGCCAAACAGAACCAAATTGGCATATAAAGGGGCACAGGCCGCTCCCACGGCAACACCCCTGATTTGTTGGTAGTATTCACCCTCAAAATATATAAAGTTATCTAAAAAATGGGCCATAACTTCACAAATCAGCTGGAGTTGTCCATGATCAAGTGTGGAGCAAGTCTGTAAAATGTCTTCAAAAAATTCTATCCCTTCAGTCCTAGGTATACATGTGAATAGGTCCTGGATGTCTATTGTTAAAAAAGTGACATCATCAGACCATAACTCAGGTTTTAGTTGTCCAAAAAATTCCATGAGTCTTTAAAGATATGTGATATCCCTTCCAAGATATGTCTACAAGTTCTATCCACAAAAACGGCTAAATTGTGAGTTTTGGACCCACTGGCCGCCCCAATAGGTCTAAATGGAGGAGACTGAATATTTTTATGACTTTTTGGTATACCAAAAAAGGCAGGAACTTTGGGATGTGTGTTAACCAAAAAATTATGAGTTTCAAATGTAATTCTTTGTTCTAATAAATATTCTTCCAAATAGGCATCTATTTGTTGATAAGCTATATTAATTTGTTTTTTTGAAACTTGCAGGTAGTTGTTTTCATCAAATAACATACCCTGCATGATGTTAATATAATCATCAGTGTTTTAAAGAACTATACCAACCCCTTTATCTGGGGCCATGATTCTAGTGGGCTTATCAGCTTTTAATTATTTTAATAAAGTTCTTTCCTTTGGGTTCAGGTTAAAATAAAACCTCTTCTCTTCCACCCATAAACCATAAATTTCCTCCTTAACCACTTTTTCATAAGTACTAATCAGCGGATGTAAAGGGGGGTTGTATGTACTACTTTTCTGTACCGCTCCCATGGAATCCGACATGGTCACAGGAAACATAACCTGAAAATTTTACTTCCTGGTATAAAGGTGTATATTCAACATAACCTCTGCCAAATCTGGAATTTGTGTCGGAACAAATTTGAACCCCTTGGAGAACAAAGTAAAAAATTCTTCCTTAATATCCCTGGAGGTACAATTATAAATTTTAAACCCACCATAACAGTTTACAATGTTTTCATTAATGATTTCCTCTTTATTCAGTAGTAGGTCCTGCCCCTCCCCCGGTTGCCAAATCCTTTCCATGAATTCCCCTGATAGTGTGTGTTTTTCCTTTCCATATTTCTGTTGGCCATTCTTTTCGAGCATCTGGGAACTTGAAAATCCCCCATATTGGGTTCATTGTTACCATCTATACTCACATGTTCATCGACCCCTTCATCACCATCATATATATCACCTTGACCTAAATCAAAATGGGTCTTTTCATTTTCCTTCACATCCTCATTTCTCTCTATGTAAATGTTATTAATGGGATACACTTCATGAAGTTCATATTGTCTTACATCTCTATTTAATTTGCGTTTTTTCTTATAGAATTGTCCATTACATTTGTTCTCCACCCTATTAATTACTTTAGAATACAGCCCTTCATATTGTTGAAACAGTAAATCATCTAGTATACTTTTATTTATTTTATCCAACTCATTTTCCAATACAACTTAATTTGTTCCTGATAAAAAAAAAACTACTTTCTGTAATAATTCCAAACCCCATTTGTCAAACAAATTCCCAAAATCAGTAATAATATCCGTGTCATAATATAAACCAAAAGGAAATTTAAAAACACGTAACCCCTGTGGTACAATTTTCAAATGGATACATTCATTAAAATACATCATTTCAATTTGTAGTGTTTTATATTTGTACAATTTATTTTCAAAAGCAAAAATGTATTCCTTTAAAGACAGTCCAAGGCATGTGGCCCTCACAGAGACCAGGTTGCGCACAAATATCCTAGAGATGAGAGCAGTTCATCTATCGTTGCAAGCTTTTCAGGACTGCCTCCCTCTGGGGACAATTGCAATTCAGACAGATGACATGGCTGTGGTCTGGTATATCAACAAACATGGGGGGACATGATCTTACCCATTGTGCAGGGGGCCATAAGAGTGTGAGAGTGGGCAATGTCCTCTGGGTGCTTCCATCTTGCAATGCATATACCCAAGGACTCCATCGTGTTGGCCAACAAACTCAGCAGATCCATCTTTAGTCCTCATGAGTGGTCCCTCAATCCCACAGTGGCAAAGCGGATTTTAGGAATATGTTAGCAAAGTCAATTTGGGGGTTAGAGGACAGCAGCGCATTATGGGACAGGAAGGAGCTAGAGTCTTGGATCTGTCTGTTGTATGTTGCCGGCTCAGATCTAATATTGGATCCTAGAGCCTATGGCGATGAATGAAGACATAGGATAATACAGATGGCAAGTTACGGTAAGTACATAACTCTTAAGCCAAGTTATGCTATGCACGTAACTCTTTTTCAGCATATTCACGGATGTCCTTAGTTGCCATAACAGAATCCTTTTTAATCCATAATCCTAAATACTTTATTTTACCATGTCCCCATAAATATGGGCATGTATGGGTACATAGTTTACAGCTGTAGCCTTTGTTTTAACTTTGTTAATTTTAAATTCTGAAAAGAAATTAAACTGTCTCAAGATTTTCCACAACACTGAGATTTTCTTTTCTGGTTTTTATCAGGCAGAAAATAATATCAACTGCAAATAAAGCCAACTTTTCTTCATTACCATACCAATTATATCCTAAGATCTTAAGATGGCAGCACCTAGTGCGTCAGCGGCCTCTCTGGATCCCAATATGTTGTGTGTTTTTGTGCTAAATTTGCGTGATATTGAGCTGTCGTCTGTCTTTGGAGTCATTAGTTGGATGTGTGGCTTGTTTGCGGGCGTAGTTTTTGTTGAATTGTTGGGACTGTTACATTTTTTTTGGAGACAGTGTACTGGATACGGTTGTTTCATGCATTGCAAGCTATGCTAGATGCGTTGGTGGAAGCCTGACTTTTGTATGCGGAGTTCTCAGATTCGTTATGGAATTTTTCTGCTGGTTGGAAGGACCGAACTGGGACTTTGGTGTTGTAAGTAATGCTGGAGATGCTGTTGTTGAAGAGATAGTGACAGTGTGGATGGTGAGGACTGTGGAGAGAATGTTGAACTGGTATGGTCGTTCTGGCCTTCAGGTGGCGGTGGTTATGCTGGATGGTGAGGACTGTGGAGAACTGCTGAGCTGGTATAGCCATTCGGGTGTCGGAGTTGTGCTGGTTGCAGATTCTGTTGATTGGAGGGAAGCCAACTGGGAGTTTTGTTTTTGCCAGTGTTAGAATAGAGTTGGAAGCGGTGTGGAGGGATCTGATAAACTGTACATGGAAGAGGGAACTCTTGCCTTTAGTTGTTGGTGTCGGACTCTGCTGTTTTTGTGCTTGTTTTTTTTTTTTCCTGTTTGTCTGTTTATATTGTATTTGTTGCATATCTATGTTGTGTATGAGCTTATTATGTGTATGTGCACTTTGAGAAATGTAATTTCGTTCAGCTGTGCAATTCTTGTGTATAGTCTGAATGACAATAAACTTTTACTGTTACTGTTTACTGTTACTGTTAATTATATCCTTGAATTTCTGAGTCCCTTATTTTCTTTGCCATTGCCTCTAAGTATATAGCAAATAACAAATGGGAAAGAGGATACCTAAGCCTGGTTCCTGTGTTCAGGTACAGCTTGTTAGAAAGGAACCCTCTCACTTCAGTTTTTTCCTCTGATACCTCATATATCCTCCTAATTAAATGTATTAATGTATCAGGGAATGCAAGTGGTTTCATTGCCCAACTCATAAAATCCCAATTTACTGTGTTGAATGCTTTCTCTTTATCAAGACCCACCAACAATAGCAGTATTTTCTTACACTCTGCTTCCTTCTGAATCATCATTGTTCTGTTAATGTTGTCACATGCTTGCCTTTCCACCACAAAATAACATTGATCCATCTCTATCAGTTTTGTCATTCTTTTATCTATCATAGACATAAGAACTTTATAATCATAGTTTAAAATTGAAATAGCCCTATCCTATATGAAGCCAGATTTGATGGGGCTTTACCGTTTGTAGGTGTTACAGCCACCACAGCTTTCTTCTAGAATGTAGGTGACTTCCTTCCTTTTAAAATATTGTTTAGCAAAGCCTTCCATATCTTTATAACTTTCTTCCCTCCTAACTTCCAAACTTCCACAGGAATGCTGTCTGTTCCTGGAGACTTTCCTGCAGATTGATTGCATTTCACCATTTTTATATCATCTCTTCCTATCTTAGATATGCTTAATCTGCCTTTTTAGATATGCTTAATCTGTCTTCTTTTTCACAAAGATAAAAAAAATGGCGGCACCCTGTGTGGCTGCCGCTGTGTCAGCTCATCAGAGAAATATGCTTAATCTGTCTTCTTTTTCACACAAAATATTGAGAAAATCACTTTCTGGTCTTTTAAGTGGAAGTGCATTAACCTACAGCAGACAGAAGCTTCTCGAAATTAAGCACGTAACAGTTTCATGCTGCTGGCTAGATTCCCTGCATTTAGCAGAGTTCCTGGGGCCTACTACACCCACAGAAAATATTGGATCTGTGTATTTTAACCAGCTTGCCTTAAAGTGCCGAAACATGAGACACAAGGTTCTGGAACACTCAGGACAAGACAGAAGAGGAAAAGATGTCAGCAAACCAGAAAAAGGGGCTGCAGGGTTGGAATTGCTGCAAAGCTGGAAAGAAATCCTCACAGGCCTGCTGTGCCTTCAATACTGCTAGCAAATGCATGCTCGCTGGACAGTAAAATGAATGACCTGAGGCTGGAACTCTACAACAAAAATAAAGTGAGAAATACGTGTTTATTGATGATTACTGAGATGTGGCAGCATAACAAGCTCAATGATAGTGCTGTTAGCTTAGGTGGCTTGACACTCTTTTGTGCAGACAGATGTCAAGTTTTGTGTGGAAAGGCCAAGGGAGGTGGAGTCTGCATCTATGTGAATGAAAGATGGTGTAAGAACTGTGAGATTGTTCAGTCACATTGCTCTGATAATCTAGAGCTTCTGTCCTTAAAATGCAGACCCATTTATGTACCTAGAGGGCTAAATGGAATATATGTAGCAGTGGTATACATTCCACCCAGTGCAAACACCACTGAGGCCCTGAGCAATCTTTATAACTCTATCTGTGAGATGCAGAGGAAAAACTTAGACTTTGCACATGTGGTTGCTGGTGATTTTAATCAACCAGATCTGAGAGAGGTGCTACCACATTACTATCAGTTTGTAGATTTTCCTACGAGTGCTAACACTCTGGGCAAGGCATATTCCAACATCAAAGATGCCTACAGAGCAATACAGCAACCTAACTTAGGAAGATCTGACCATCTTACCGTCATGCTTCTGCTAGCCTACAAACCACAGTTAAGCAAATCAGTGTCTGGCATGAGCGGGCTTTGGAATGTCTCCAAGACTGTTTTGGCAGTACCTGCTGGGACATTTTCAAAGAGGCTGCTATGTCAGATGGACTAGTGAACATAGATGATTACATAAATGAAGCAGTAATAGCATACATCACTAAGTGTTTTGATAATGTATTTGACATCAAAAGCATCACAATCAGAGCAAACCAAAAGCCATGGCTCAACAACAAAGTCTATGATCTCCCGAAGGCAAGAAATACAGCATTCAGTGCCAAGGACAAGAAGGGTCTCACTGAAGCTAGATCAAACTTTAAAAGGGGCATTAAAGAGGTCAAGAGGGAACAAGGGATAATTGGCTAGGCTTACAATGGCTTGCAAGGGCAGTTAGCCTAGTACTAACCCATGAACCATGAAACAAAATTACAAAGTCAATTTGCAGACATGAGGGACACCAGGAGTCTCTGGCAAGGGATATGACAGATTACTGACTATAAAACCAGGTCAGCTCAGTGTGAAGACAGCATTGAATTCCTGGACAGGTTGAACTCCTTCTTTGGCAGATGTGAAGAGAAGAACAACGTGGCTGCTACAAGGCTACCTATCGACCAGGAGGAGGGAGTGCTCAGCCTTAACTCCAATGAAGTGAGATCTCACCTTAAGAAAATGAATCCCAGAAAGGCTGCTGGTCCTGATAAAATACTGGGCAAAGTACTTAAAGACTGTGCAGACCAACTATGCTCAGTTCTAACTGATATTTTCAGTACGTCCCTTATTCTTGATAAAGTTCCCTCTTGCTTCAAGGTGACAAATATTGTCCCTCTCCCAAAAAAAAAAGCTAATCCAGCCTGCCTGAATGACTATAGACAGGTTGCTCTATCTTCTAATGTCATGAAATGCTTTGAGATACTAGTTAAAAGGTATCTGTCTGCTAACCTTCCATCCACCTTCGACCTTCTACAGTTTGCTTATTGGGTTAACAGATGCACTGCAGATTATATTTCAATGGTAGTCCACCTGTCACTTGATCATCTAGAGGGAAGAAACAACTGTGTCAGTTTGTTGTGTATTGACTTCAGCTCGGCATTCAATAGAGTGGTTCCTATGCTGCTTATCGACAAGCTTGTACTGCTTGGAGTTAGCAAGGTCATGTGCAACCGGATCCTCGACTTCTTGACGAACAGACTGCAGACAACATGTGCGGGCAACAACACCTCAGGATGCATAATACACCACACCGGTGTTCCCTCAGGGTTGTGTGCTATGCCCTTTGTTGTTCACCATCCTCACCCATGACTGTTCTGCAAATACAGCACCAATCACATCATTAAGTTTGCAGATGATACTATGCTCGTGGGCTTCATCAAAAGGGAAGATGAAAGAGCTTACAGAGACGATGTCTACTCATTGATTGACTGGTGTGCTAAGAACAACATTGACCTGAATATCAGTAAACAAAAGAGATCATTATAGACTTCAGGAAAAGGTCAACAACACACTCATCACTCATGGTAAATGGTGAAGAGGTGTAAAGGGTCAAATCTACAAAGTTTTTGAGGGTGCACATTTCGGAGGATGTCTCTTGGACTGTGAACACTGAACAGTTGGTCAAAAAAGCACACCAATGTCTCCACCTTCTCAAAAGGCTCAAAAAAGCAAATCCCCCCCCTACTGTTCTCACCATCTTCTACAGACGAGCAGTTGAGAGCATTCTCACTAGTAGCTTCACAATCTGGTTTGTAACAGTACGATAGCAGAAAGAAAGAAGCTAGAGAGAGTGGTGCGAGTTGCCGAAAAAATCATGCTCACAAACTTACCATCAATCCAGGATCTCTTTGCAGCGAGAAGCATTAAATGTGCATCCAAAATAATTTGTGACCCCTCTCACCCTGCACATGGCTGGTACATAAAACTGTCTTTGAGCAAGAGATATCTGAGTATCTGCTGCAAGGGTCACCAGATACTTAAACAGCTTCTACCCAACTGTGTTGAGACTTATAAACTCTGATACCAGTTACCAATTATTTAGTCAGTTATCATTCACAATACATTGCCCAGCTGAAAAGTATGCAATATCATTTTTTTTTATTCTTTGATGTAACATTATATTTTCTTATTCATGTGCAATTGCATGTTTGTCTGATGCAGATGAACAAAGGATGACAATCTTAACATGTGCAATCCTACTCTGTCATGCTGCTATGTACAGTATTCTTCTTATGACTGTGTGTTTTTGCTGTTATTATTGATTTATTTATCCTTCTGTGGGTCTTGTATTGAATATCTATTTTACATTTAAATGTTATACTGTTGTTTTTGTTATCCTTGCTTCCTATGTACTCTCTGGTGAATTTCATTTAGACTGCACTTGTGTAGTCTTAAATGACAATAAAGCTTACTTTGACTTTGACTTAACTGTGAAGTTTTGAACCTCTTCTACCTCTAACCTTGACATACTTTAGTTTTCCATAAATATTTCCTTTTGTGTCCTTTCTTCATTTCCACATTTCTCTGTTCCATTCAAATTCTTATAAAATTTCCAAAATATCGTTACATCTACAGGAACTCGAGTTATTTTTCTTGTTAGAGGCTACCTACGTTTGGCAACAACTCTGTACTTTCTTTTGCACAAGTCATTGTGCTAAACATTTTTTTTGTGCTCTGGAGTTATTATCAAAGAAAAAGGTTGCTTAACAGCAATCTTCCTGAACTCATACGTATTGCACCTCTCCTTATTCTGCAATACTTTGATCGTAGTCAGTCCCTCTAAATAATTCCTGTTACTTCTTAACCATATCTCTTTTTCTTTTATTTCTACTATATTTTTAAATTTTACTTCTATTTTATCCCACTTGCTAGTTATAACTTCTAAAGAAATTTCTATCTTCCCAAATAACGCTAAAATAATTTCCACTACCTATTCCATAAATTCGTGTTTTTTTTTTAACAGACAGGTGGGGAAGCACAAGTATCTCATTTTTACTTCATTACTCTGCATTTTTATCGTAGTTGTTATTGGCACATGATCTGAAATAGTTATTGTATGTGTGCTGAGCTTCAATTCAATGCACATGCTGCTGTGAAATATATTTTCTGTCAAGTCTAGCCCAATTATTTTAACTTTGGAGAATAGTATGTAAATTCTGTCTGTGAGTTCCTACTATTGAATTTGTGTCTTTCATAGCAGATATTTTCATACCCTCTTAAGTTCCCCATATGCATCCCCTCGGTTGCAAATCAAATTCCAGTTACCACCTATAAGTAATATTCTGTGCTGAAAGCTGGTTATTTCTCCCAGAGTTTTCTTAAGCTCCATAATGGCAGTTTTAAGTGGAATATAAATACTTGCCAATGTAATCCACTGAAAGTGTTTTACTATAAAACATGTTATTTATGTTGTGAAATATTTTATATAAATACTGTTAAGAACAAAATTTGTTTTCCTTCAATTACTTTTTTAATTTCCTTTTAGTATCCTTCCAATCATTAATGGCATGAAGTGTGTTGTATGATTTCAGTCCTCCACAAGTTTAATAAAGTAAACAAAAGTCCAATCTTTTTACTTTTTTCTTATAAAGCCATATTTCACAAATGTGATTGATGCTTTATAATCTCACATTTATTGACTAATTTCATTGTTATTGGTCTTCTTCTTGTTTATCTCTGCCTCCTAACCCCAGACTCTGGTTCAAGTCCAAGGTACTAGCAATTGTTCTAGTCAACTCCTGTGCTTTTTTCTGTCTCACAAGCATTTTCATTGGAACATTGCAAAAGGTTTCACTGGCAAAGTCTATGAGCTTTATTATCAGAAGAATGGGAAGCAGATTCTCCTTCAGTTCTACGGCTCGCTTTTTGTTAGACAAACATATATATTTCCTCCTTAGCCTGTTCTGTAGCAAAAAATGATCCTTCAGGAAAAAAGCATTCTGAAGATAACTGGATAAAGCAGCCCAAATCTCACACCCACCTCTTGACATTCCCTGATTCCTGGGATAAAGTTTCTTCTCTTCTGCATGGTGACAGTGAATAATCATTTTCCACGAACCCACTACTGTCTCCAAATTTTAATACATTGCCTTTCTGCTACAGTTTTGTCAGGATCAATCTATTTCTTCTAAATAGCATGAAACATGACCCATCAGGGCCTCTGGAATTACTATTTAACTGTAGCCTCTAAACAGGCTTCGTGCCTCATGAATGGAGAAAGGCAGCAGTCATCCGTCTGCACAAAGGTGAGCCATCTACAGACCCATAAGTCTCACTGGTCGTGTATGTAAAGCCATGGAAAGAATTATCATGGAGATGATCAGTTGAGATATAGTAAACCTCCAGACACTGGACCCAACCCAGTCTGGTTTTGTCAAGGGCAGATCATGTCTACTCAACCTGGGTAGACTTCTTTGAGAAGGTCACCAAAGCAATGGATGAGGGCAAAATCATTCACACTGCCTACCTTGTCTTGGCAAAGCATATGACACAATACCCCACTGGGGCATTGTTGACAAACTCAAGAGGTTCGGTACAAACCCATATGTCACCTGGTGGATAGCCAACTGACTCACAGACAGGACCCAGGAAGTTAGAATTGGGGGGGCACCTATACAAAGAGGCCAATCACAAGTAGAGTCCCTCAGAGATCAGTCCTGGGACTGCCCCTTTTTGGCATTTACTTTTCAGAAGTCAAGGCCAATGTTAGTGGTCTCTGGCTGACTAAATTTGTAGATGATTGCAAATTAGGAGCTATCATTGAATCTCACACTGACACAAATGTTCTCCAGGAGGAGCTGACACAGACAAACAACTGGTGTCAGAGCCATGGACTAAAACTAAATGCCAGGAAATGCATAATACTATCCTTTAGGAAGTCATCCATCCCTGGTAACTATCATATTGACAACACACCCCTTAGAGTTGACCCAGTAGTCAGGGACTTAGGGACACACATAGATAGTAATCTAGCCTTTGATCATCATGTGTCTACAGTGGTGAGGAAATCATTCTATGTTGTGCAACTTATAAACAAAGTTATGGCATCTAAGTCCAAGGAAGTCATTGTTCCACTGTATTCAGCATTCATCAGTCCTATCATTGAGTAGAATGCCCTCTTTGGTATGTACCTAACCAGGCATATCCAACAATTGGAACATCCACAGAGGTTCCTCACTAAAAGAATACAGGGCATAAGTAATATTCCTGTGCAGACCACCTCAAGGCCCTATCCCTGTATTCTGTCTCTTACAGGAGTTTTGAGGGGAGATCTATGCATGGCATACAGGACATTGTCAGACCTCACTCTGATGAACCTTTTTTATATCCACAAAACAAACAGCACCAGAATTACCCATTCTAAAGACGTAAAGCTTGCCTGTGATATAAAGAGGACCTGCTGGAGAGATAGTTATGTATCCCAGAGACTACACTGTCTATGGAACAGGCTACCTATCCATGTGAAACAGAGTTCCTCCCTACCCCAGTTCAAGTACAACTTGGACAATTGGATGGATAACCAGAAAGTCATCCCTGCTTTGGCACCTATATCTCTAATGGACACAGATGACCTGTAAATGGTTCATCTCCCAGGTCCATGCTTACACTTATCAAGGGTATCATGTCAGTGATTTAGGATGCATGGCTAGGCTTAAAAAGGTCCTTGTGGTTGTTAGCCTAGTAAACACCTATGATCCTATGAATTGTTTTGCTGGTATGATTGCATCTTTACTAATATGGGCCTTGATTGCTTTCTCACGGTCAGGTTTGGAGCATACACATGTCCTTCCAGTTAACAAATCTTTCTGTGGAATATCAGTTCAGTTGATCATTTGTGCTTTCATAAAATTAATATAGTCTGTTTCTTCCATTTTCTCTGGTACAGTGCAAAATCTCAGTTATTCCTTGAGTGCTCTGTCCTCTAACTCTTATCATTTTTTGAAACAGCTCTTGAGCTGTCTCATACTCAGCCAGCCTTTTCTTTATTTTGACCTCTGCTTTTTTGTAGTTTTATCAATTCATCTGAATAGCTGTTAAAGCATCTTCCATTTTCCAGCCTTTTGTTATTTGATTTGGTATATTCCTTCAGTCTTTCATTTATTTTAATCAACTCTGAGCACACTTGACTTGTTTTTTCCTCAAGATTACTGGAAGCAGTGTCTTGCACCAAAGCTGGAGCTTTAACTGCTTTTTGCTGAACAGCTGCAGCATTCTTCCAAGTCAGTGTTTTCTCTTCACCTTTTCTAATCGATTTTCTTTCATTATCTCTCTGTTTCTTCTTTGCTGGCATCCAGGTAGAATACTTAGTAGCCAGTAAATGAATTTATTAAAACTGGAAAAGTCACTGGCCGTTATCTCTCGGTTTCTTTTTTCACACTGGGAGAGCTGAAATTAAACTGCTGATCAGTGTGCAGCCATCTCGAAATCCTCATTGCCACAGACATCTTAAACATATCTGCTGTGAATTCATCTGAACCTGCCTCTTTCCCTGACTTTATTTTCCTTAATGCATGTTCTACCTCAAACTTCTGTGATGAGTTTTTCTACCTCTTTTATGATGGGCTGTGCATACGGCAGTGCAGCTTTGATGAAGAAGCTTCTTGAAGAACTCCTATCTGCTCTTGATGCCTTCTAGACTGGTGAGCAGCTTTTTGCTAGAGTCCCTTATGAATGGCATGTGTCTTCGTTATCTTTTAGTCACTGTCTTGCAACCTGATAAAAACTTCTTTGTGCCATCTACTAAGTCACTTTCCAGAAGTGGGTAGAGGTTTTCTGATGTCTTGTTCTTTGTTGTTGTGACTGCTTTTGCATCCTCTTTGTTAACCAACCAGTATTCCTCCCTAGCCTGGCCCATTTTTTTCTATTTCCAACTTTTTCCTTCACTCCTTTCTTTTGATAACTTCCGGGACTTCTGTATTCCACTACCAGCTTTTCTTATTTACCATAATTCTACACCTGGCTTAACTACAGATTTGTGGTACTGACTTCACAACTGCTGTTTTGAGATTCTGTCATTCTTCTTTTGCTGAAGTGCTAGAATCCTAAGTAATTCCTTGAACCCTTATGTTTTGCTCCAGTCAACTTCCAGGTCTTAAGCATAGTTTACGAACCTTATAGCATATTCTGATAACTGTTTGCAGATGATTGTGGCCACCAGTGATTTATGCTGCATTGGCTGAACCTGAAAATGGCCAGTATCGATCAGTGCACTACCCAGTAGAGAAATATAAATAAATAATTATTCTGACGGTTGACTGTTTCACTATGAATTACTTTAAAATCTGTGATTCTGTCCTAGTACTCTTTCGTTTGCATGCTGGCTTCTCTTGCATGTGATACTGTGACTGTCTATCTTGGAGAGCCATGTGTAAGCCACCATTAAATGTTTTGTAAGACAAGTCCAGAATGTGTGTGTCTTTCGGCTTTTCCCGGTTAGGGGACGCCACAGCGGAACTCCGGTCCGCTTATGATTGGCAGTAGAGTTTTACATGCTGGCTTGCCGGGCCTAACGCACAACCTTCAACGAAGGAACGCCCATTCACGCATGTCGTCACACAGTAGACGCTTTAACTGAGAATCGAACGGGCAACGTCTAACTGTGAGGCGACAACGCTACCGCAGCACCACCACCAAGTCCAGAATAGTATCTCCTTATTATTCCTGTTTGTGGACCAAGGCAATCCTCATATCCAGTTCTGTCTGCCCTGATATGATCACCCAGGTCACCCATTATCAAGACCAACTCATTTTGTCCTGCATTATCAAGGAGGCCACCAACTGCTACCCCAATGTCCTCTTCTCCTGGCCATTGCAGCCCTGCACTGGAGCACAGGCTGGTTTCCTTTTTAACATTAGGGTATTTTTGCCATGAGTCTGTCACTGGTTTTGATGACATCCCTCACTGTTTTCACAAGCCTTTCTTTGACCATGATTCCCACACTATTTTTAATCTGTCCTACCAGAGCCATAATTGGGGTGGTGTAAAAGGGGGTGGCTGCCCCAAGAAGCAAACTGTTAGGGAGCACATTGCCGATTTGTGTGGGAGTGAGGTATTAGCAGTGCTTTATGAAGCTGCAAGGATATCACAGCATCATAAACGAAAGCTGATACTGCATTTGTGATCATGGCTGAAGTACTGAACTCCTACAGTTCTCTAGTGTTAGAGCAAAAGAGTTTTTTTTACTTCACCCACCACAAATCCTTACTGAATATGATAACTCTAAGCCTGTCCATAATGACAACCCTACAAATTACTTTACCAAAAAAAAAAAAAAAAACTTTCCATGACATTACTGTTACACAAGACACTCAGACACGCGTCACATACAGCAGTGCACATGCACACGACTAAATCTATCACCTTTCTCTAACCCTAACTTACTCCCACCCCTAATACCAAAACTTTTAAGCATATCTGAAAGTGTTTCATTAAAAACCCAAACCCACACTTACCTTACCCACATGCATTCAGTCTTCCTCCTTTTGACATCTCCAGTACTTGAGAAAGATTGCTTTTGACAAATCTCCTAAGTACTTCCCTCTGTCGATGACTGTGTTAATGAACTGCTGATTCAACAGAGTGAAGTGAATCCATATATTTATATGCTCCTTCAGTGTTGTGCATGTGCAAAAGAAATTATGTAGTTGATTGTTTGCGATATATCAAAGGTGTTACATGGCCAATGCAATGTGTCGCATATACCAAAGAGGTTATACAACTGTTGCAGTTTCACAGATACTGAAGAAATTACACAACCCATGTAGTGTTTCACATATGCCAGAGACTTTACATGGTTGCTACAATGTTTTACCTACAACGAACATTTTGATTGATATTCTTCATATATATCAAATAAATTACAGGAATAATGGTATGTTTCACATATAGGTTCACAGGTTCATAGGTAGGTACTAGGCTATTAGCCCTAGGGCCTATATAAGCCTAGCCAAAAAGGTACCCTGGCTTTCACCACCCCAAGAAAATTATTTTATAGGTTCATAGGTACTAGTGAACATGTATGCTACCATTCACATATAGCAGAGAGGTTATAGGACTGATACAGTGTTTCACATATACCAAATAAACTGTATGACTGATTCAAAGTTTTAATATATATATATATATATATATATATATATATATATATATATATATATATGTTTACCATGACTAATGTAACGCTTCCTGTATGATTACACAATGCTAATGTTTATATATATATATATATATATATATATATATATATATATATATATATATATATATAAAAGGTGTAAGACTGTTTCACACAGTGTTTCACATGTTCTACAGAGAAACAGAACCCAGTAATCAACCCTGTAGGTGGCCAAAAGTATTTCTACATCTGGTGAAATATGGTTACTACTACATAAAACATGCACACAAATATATATTTGTAAAACAGAAGGTTATTATAACATGCATTTAAATGAGAGCTGATAATTTTTTTACTAATCAGTATAAGTTTTCTGCATCATTTTATATTCAAAGGTAGTAAAGATAGGTAGCTTAATTTCTTTTCTTTTTTTTTTCTTTTTGTAGTTTAGCAGTAACTTTGATAAAGTGCCAGGAAGTGTATTTTGAAAGATTTAACATGCTTGAACACCAGGTGTTTATCTTTCACATGCTGCCTATTTGGTAGGTCATTTTTTTCTGGATTTGCATTGCTGTGATTTGTGAAAGCTTCTCCCAAGATATGCAATCAGCTGAGTTTTATAGTGTGAAATGAACAAACAGAAACTTGTATTTGATATCACATTTGATAAACTGATATTAAAGGAAGAAGTACACTTTTATTGTATGCTTAGATATGATGTGGAAGAACTGAGAGATTTAAATATATCATGATAGTTTGTTCAGCTATTTTAATCGTCCATTTTTCCTTTGTTTAAAGACTGGGAATGACAAATTCTTGGCATTCTTTCAACACCCACTTTTAGTGAATCGTAAAGGTTAGGGCAGAGTGAGCACAAAGCTAGCTGTGTTACTGGTGCTGATTTTAGTCATCTGTCTTGTAAGTAAACAAACATATTGTTCCTCATATTATTTACTAACTTAGTTACATAAATCTAGCATTCAGCTTGTAACACAATGTAAACAAGGTAATGTCAGAGGTCTCTCAGCCTGCTTGCTGATTTATCTGATGGCTATAGAGTACTTTCTGATACTGAAAAGAATCCAGTTGAAGATTTACCAGATAATTTGCTGTAAATATCGTACAGATTCAGTCTTGCAAGCGTGTGTGAGTGAGTGTGAATGTAAATGTGAGTGCGAATGTGAGTGTGTGTGCATGTGCTTGTGCGTGTGTGCATGTGGAGGGGGGCACCTAGTTGGGGAATATTGAGCACTGGACGTTTGGTATATTTCTAAAAGAGGCAAGCTGGAAAGCGCTGTCATGCTTTTAACATACCTTAATTTTAAACATTTTCTTTGCATTCAATACCTAGTATTTTTAATCCAGCACAGTCTGTTGTTCACTAATGCCACCTCTCTTAATTATATTAACATGAAACTTTGTGAGTTATATTTGGAAGAAGCAGCACAATATAACGAAAGATGTTAAGCTGTAAAACTAAATGCCTGAGTTTGAATCCTGTCATATCCCACTTAACTAATTTATGGTCATGGATTTCCTTTTATTCCGTGGTCTCACTTGCAAAATGATGACCTGGAAATCATAGCTCCTGGAAAGGCTTCTTTACTGTAGCTCACTGAGATGCAGGGATGGATAGGAGAAAGAAGGCAATACCATTTATAGTGGAACTGAGAGAGCAACATGGAACTAGAGGACAGAAACTAAGAGACATCTAAATAGGAATGGTTTCAGAGAACTTCTTAATGCCATTGTGATTACTCATAGGTTAAAAAGTTTCATAGGAGATTACTAGGCTAACAGTTCAAGAGCCCTTACAAGCCTAGACAGTTTTACCCAGATTTTAACCAATTTTCTATCCCTAGAGGAAAGATAAGGTTCAGCAAGCAGGGTTTTGACAAATTTTACAGACTGGCTCTTTCATTAAGGGACATGGGTGCCACCCCAGGAATGAATTTGCAATTTCCTATCCATTGTTCCAGATTGCTGTTGAAGATGGTCAGGGTGGGGCTCTGCTTCATGTGAATAGTAAGGGTCTGTATCACATAGTCAAAGTTTAATAACTTCGAACACGGAATGTTCAAACCATCCTGTTCGAAGTTAAAAAACTTCGACTATGGATAAAAACAAAAAAAAAGAAAACAAAATAAACTGTTGTAAGCAGGGGGGCAAGCACCCCTGCATCCTCCACATCCCCCGCTACTTAAATATACGAACTCCGAGATTGCACCACATTGAATAAAATGGAAACCACCCCTTATGGAGATTTCAGTTGAAACTTATGGTCTCAACCGTATGAGGTTCGAACTTGCAGAAGTTCGATTATCTGATAGGAACCAATAGGAAGCCTATTCCAGAGTAGGGGCAATTTGTGGAACACATATCAGTTTCTGCAGCATGATCTATTCATGTCAGAGATCAGGTTTAGATCTGTGCAGCGTGTAAGCCTCTTGCAGTTAGTTTTGTGAAAATGCAATATTTTCGTCAAGGCTGGGTCAGAGACTGCCTTGTAGGTCAGGCATAGATCATCCCTCAGTAATCGGTAGTAAACTGAATACAGTGATAGGGTTTTAATTGGTCTGCATATGACATGTTGGTTATACCCTGTATTTTTTTGGGTGGGAAACCTTTGAGGATTCTCCAGCTGTTGCAGGTGCCTGGTGAGGTACATGCCAAAGGGTGCATTATACTTGCTTATTGGTCTGATGAGGGCTGAGTACAGTGGTACTATGACATCCTTAGATCTGGATGCCATGCCCTTATTTATAAGCTGAGTCACATAGAAGGATTTCCTCACCACTATGGACAAATGGTGGTCAAAGTTCAGATTACGGTCTATCTGAGTACCCAGATCTCTTGACACTGGGTCCATTCTTGGGGGGGGGGGGGGTGATATCAGTGTTGTAATTTGTAGGGGTATTTGATTTCCCAAAGGGTAATATTATGCACTTTGTCGCATTTAGTTTGAGGCCATAACTTTGACACAAATTATTAGTCTGTGTCAGTCCTTTCTGTAGGATATGCCTTGACATCTAAGAAGTCTATAATAGGTTCATAGGTAGGTACTAGGCTATCGGCCCAAGGGCCTAAGTAAGCCTAGCTAACAAGGTTCCCTGGCTTACGCCCCCCAAGAAAGTTAATTTCCTGTGCCCCTGTCGAGCAGAGCCACAGAAGTGATCCCCGGGGTGTATTTCCTATTTCCCATCCACTCATCAATATTTTTTTGAAGAGTGCTAATGAGGAACTTTGCTTGACGTAGATGGGTAGCTTGCTCCAGAGTATGGGAAGTCTCTGGGACAGGAATCTATCCCTCCAGCATGTCTTGTTTATTGTGGTGACAAGGTTTAGGTCCATAGAGCATGTAGCTCATAGGGATTGGGATTTCTTTAGGTGTAGCATGTTCAACAGCTTTGGGTTTAACATAGCTTTATGTGTTAGGCAGAGATCACCTCGGAGTAGGCGATATGCTGCAGAGTAAAGCTGGAGTTTTTTGAGACGGTCAGTGTAGGGCATCTGTTTGAGGCCAGTAATCCTCTTTGTGAGGTACTTCTGTGGCCTTTCCAGCTGCTGCAGATGTCTTGTGAGGTACATTCCAAAAGGGGCGTTGTACTCTGTAATGGGTCTAATGAGTGCTGAGTAGAGGGGAATAATGACCTCTTTTTTCCTAGATGAGAACCCTTTTGTGATGAGGTGAGCCACATAGAAGGATTTCCTGACTACTGTGGCAATGTGATTATCAAAGGAGAGACTACTGTCCACCTGGGTCCCAAGGACTGTTATCACACATTCAGCGTTAAGTAGACTGCCATTTATGTGGTAGTTCATGGGTACAGAGTTTTTACCAAAGGGGATGACAGTGCACTTTTTGGCATTGAGCTTGAGGCCATGCTGCTGACACCAGGCATCTGTTTCAGTGAGGCCCCTCTAGTCCACATCATTTGGGGACTTGACTATGGCTCCTAGTTTGCAGTCATCTGCAAACTTTGTTAGCCAGAGGCCTTCTGTGTTAGCCTGTACTTCAGAGAAGTAGATACCAAACAGGTGAGGTCCTAGGACTGAACCCTGTGGTACTCCACTTGACATTCATTTGAAGTCAGATATGGAGTCTGCAACTTTTACAGTGTGGGTTCTGTCAATGAGTCAGTTGGCAACCCATCTTGTGACGTAAGGATTTATACCTAGTTTAGTGAGTTTAGCTATAATTCCAGAATGAGGGATGGTGTCGAAAGCCTTGGCGAGATCAAGATAGGCTGTGTGAACCACCTTACCCTCATCTACGGCTTTGGTGACTGCCTCAAAGAAGTCGATCAGGTTCAGAAGGCATGATCTGCCTTTCACAAACCCGAACTGGGTGGCGTCCAGAGTTTGGAGGTTACCAATGTCTTTGTTTATGAGTTCCATGATGATACGTTTCATGGTCTTGCAGACCAGGCTCGTCAGGCTAATAGGGCAATAGTTCCCAGGATCAGTGGTGGCTCCCCCTTTGTGGAGTGGGATAACTGTTGCTGTGTGCCATTCAGTGGGCACAAAGCCTGATGTGAAACTACGATTGAACATGATCCTGCCTATCCCAAACAGGAAAGGGCTCAGCACTGAGCCCTGTGGTACTCTACTGGTGATTGGCCTCTTGTTAGCTATGGATTCCCCACTGTAATAACGTGTCCTATCCGTGAAACATTTGGATATCCGTTTGGTGATGTAGAGGTTTATGCCCAATTTTGTGAGTTTATTTGTAATACCTGAGTGGGGTATTGTGTCAAATGCCTTGGCCAGGTCAAGGTAGGCAGTACGCACTGACATGCCCTCATCCATGGCCTTGGTGATCTTCTCAGAGAAGTACACCAAACTGAGCAGGCAGGACCTGCCCTTGACGAAGCAGAACTGGGTCTGGTCTAGAGTCTGCAGATTTCCTCTGTCGTTGTTAATCAGGTTTATGATTATCCTTTCCATATCCTTGCATATGAAGCTAGTTAGACTTATGGGTTGGTAGTTTCCTGTGTCTGTTGATGGTCCCCCCTTGTGCAGAGGGTTGAATGTTGCTGTTCTTCACTCTGCTGGGATAAAACCTGTCTGGAGACTGGTTAAATAGGGATCCAAGTGGGTCTGCTAGGTCATGTTTCGTACTATTTAATAAGCACCTTGGGATTCCATCAGGGCCCATCAATGCTTTCTTTCTAGCTTTAAAGAGCGCAGTGACAACCTGTTCTTTTGTGATAAAAGGCAATGGAATGGTAGGGGGTATTTCATGGGGAGTGACCAGAGGTGATGAGGGGGTGAAATCTGAGTAGAATTTATCAGCCAGCAGGTTTGCTATTTCTTCTGGCTGAGTATAGATAGTGCCATCTACAGCCAACTCAGCACATCGGTTGAGTGTTTCCTTTAAGATTTTGGACATAACTAAAAAATGCTTTGTGGTTATCCTTTGCTTGGAAGGTTACTTTACTCTCATATTTAGCTTTTGAAGACTTGACAAGTTCCCTGATTTGCCTGTTGAGACTTAAGCATTTTTTTCTCTGTTGTGCACCCTCCCTCTTACCTCTAGACAGGAATTTCTTCCTTCTGTTGTATAGTCTCTTTATGCTAGGGGTCCACCAGAGTGCCTTGTTTTTCTGGCTAGACATGGATTTAGTTTAGTCAGGTTTCTATGCAGTTATTTAAGTAGTTGTACAGGGTATTCGTGTATACTTCTGCATAGGCCTCCATGCTTGCTACCCGAATTATGGCTTCATTTTAGCTGACTCCTTCCAGTCAGCTAAAATTAATCCATGATTCAGGTAGCAAGCAAAACAGGATTAAGGCACACAGCCAAAGTACCTTGAATTCTCAGGGTGCATCTCAAAAACATGATGTTCTTTTTTCAAATATAATACACTGCATTTACATATAAAAATATTTCCTCAAAGACCTCCAAATTCTAGCAATTAAAAAGGGATTAGAAAGTGTGTTACAGCTCTTTGAAAAGAATACATTGTTTTCACTTAGATTTACTAGTCATTCGTTTACTATGTACTTTCATGTTAATAGTTATTATTATATTAGTGTAATTTGCTAAGTTGGATGTCCAGAAACTGTACAAAACACTCCAGATGTATTGTCACAAGAGATACATGCTATGGCATAAATACATTAGAATCACCTCCTTGTAATATAACAAGATTTATGATTAAAAATATCTGTTTTCCAGAGGTGGTGATCCAAATAATACTTCCGACATATTATTTCCATAAAATAGCAATAGAAATGATTTTTTCAATGAAAATAATAATACATAACATAACCCAGGAAATACTACACTAGAGAAGCATGTAAATTGTCAGTATGTTATAGTGCACAAAGATGAAAATACATACCAAACAAATTAATCTTATACTATAATTTCCTAAAATATTGATACAAAGTCTTTAGCATCCTAAAACAAGTAATTTATTAGAGGGAATTATTTTAAACTACAATGCCCCATCTACTGTTACGTAAAAAAAGTTAAGGAGAGAAAAGAAAACAATGTGCAATTTATCTGGTATAATAAATGTGAAGTAAGTCTTCTCTTTCTTTTTGCACCCAGAACTGGCGTGGAGAATTCTGGTGGACCAGTGACATATAGTGGGTCTCCTGACACTGATCTGTCAACTGGACTGCCATACCTGTTCTCCCTGCTACTTGTTCAACTTTTGTTGGAAAGTAAACCAAGAATCTTGCCCCAAAAATGACTGACTCGTTGATGCCACATTGAAGTAAAAGTAATGCTGATGTGACCATATTGGAATAACATCAACGTTCAAACAAGAATAGCTACCAGTATGGACTAGTTTCAGTTGCTTATTTGCACAATTAAGCTGATGACAGCTTAATATATCATTACAGGCAAAATATCTGTTCAGCACTGTATTTCCAAAAGACTTTATGGCTAGGGACCAAGGGTCAACAGTCCACTTGTTTCTGAAAGGCTTCAAAGTTTGCACTATGATTATAACCCTGCCTAAACATTCACATATCTTTCTCATTCATGTTTTAAAGCTGAAAAGGGACAGAACAGAAACAGGAGACTACATGTCTTACTAGTAATTATCTTGTGCATGGGTAAGGCATAAACTGCATAAGATATCTGTAAGGAACTTTGTGAGAATTTAGATATTATTCCCCAAGGTAAAATAAGTGGGCTAGACTAGACAGAAATTATATTTCACTGGAACATGCACATTTAACTGAAACCTTCGACACACATCAAATAACTATTTCAGATCAAGCACCAAAGAAAAGTAAGATAAATTTACAGGGTAATGAAGTAAAAATAAGACAGTGACTCTTCCCCCACCTTCGCTTTAAAGACAGAGGAAATAAAGGAATGGGAAGTAGAAATTATTTGAGAGTTATAAGGAAAGATAGAAATTTCTTTAGAAGTTGTAACTAGCGAGTGAGATAATATTAAAATGGAGTTTAAAAATTAGGTAGAAAAAAAAAAGAAAAAAGGGATATGGTTAAGAAAAAATATGAATTAATGAGAGGCTGACAAAGGTTAAATTACTGCAGAATAAGAAGAATCTCACAGAACAAGAAGAGGTGCAACTATAAAGTGCTAAAGAGAGAATACTGCAGTGTCTGGATAATATGCATGAGTTTAGAAAGACTGCTGTTAAGCAACTTTGTTTTGATAATAACTCCAGAGTACAAAAGCTTTTAGTACAATGACTTGGGCAAAAGAAAGTAAAAAGGGTTGCCACCAAACTGAGGGCACCTGTAACAAGAAAAATAACTAGAGATCCCATGGGGGTGGTAGATGAGGCTCAACAATTAAGATGGAAGGAGATGCTATAAAAATGGTGATGTATAATCCATATGCAGGAAAGTCTCCAGGAATAGATGGTATTCCTCTGGAAGTACGGAAGCTAAGCGGAAGAATGGGTTAAATCTCTGAAAGGTTTTGTTTAACAGTAACCAGCAATCAAAAGCGATTCTGATCCTGTGATTAAAACAAAAACACAGCAAGTCCAGCTGGATGCGCAATCTTCTATGGATTTATTGTAAATAAAATAACACTCAAACCGAGTGCTTTTGTCCCTTTTAGCTTTTCATGGGACTTCTTCAGAGTTAAAAAGTGAAAACATTGCCATTACAGTCTTATATAGGTGAACACCGATCTCAACAAGGTCTCATGATTAACTTCTAACAAGAACATCTAAAAAAAAAAAAACATGTTCTAAAAATGTTTGGTTACCATAACACATAATTATCCTTTATGTAGCACTTATAAAAATATAATTTAATTGTAAAAATTATCACTGTGCTATACTGCCATCATAAAATAATTTATCTGAATTCATAAACTCAGTGGTAATTAATAATAAATGGTAATTAAACAGTAAATGTATCCATCATCCTACACAGCTTAGCAAAGTATAACATTTTTAAAGAATGGTGGCCCTATATTTCAAAACACTAACTATAGAAATACAGTAATTTATCCCTGGCTTCACACTGGCATTTATCCTTAATTGCTGTGCCAGTTATTTGCATTCCAGCAATGTTTCAATATCACTACCACTTTGGTTCTGATAGACCTTGTCTATAATAAAAAAAAAAAATATATGAAATGTAATGCA
This sequence comes from Protopterus annectens, assembly GCF_019279795.1. NCBI lineage: Eukaryota > Metazoa > Chordata > Ceratodontiformes > Protopteridae > Protopterus > Protopterus annectens. Next base: position 73,043,146 of record NC_056748.1, on the reverse strand, counting down.
GCTGACCGTATGTTTGCTCAAAGCATTTGCTAAATTCTTCCTCCTAACGTCATAATTATGCTGTTGTATTCCATCCTTTCATTTCTTAGATGTTTTCCCCATATAAAAAGCCAGGCAGGAAGTACAGGTTGCCAGGTATACACCACCAGGTCATTTTGCAATTAAATCTCCCTGGACATGCTATATTTTTTTCATAATGGGATATACTTACATATGGTCCATCATTTACAAGTCTACAATATTTGCATGCACAAAAAAGCCAAGGAAAAACGTTCCGCCAAGCGTGTAGCAAAGTAGTAATCCACTCACTGCCAAATACGATGTCAGGTGAAATAAAAGCAACAATAGTTCGAAACTATAACGTAAGAGCTTTTATTATGCACAAGCACTTTCGGAGAGAATCATATCTCTCCTTCCTCAGACAAAAGTGAAACAGTCAGTTGTTACAGCTTCCCCATTAAATAGGGTACCAATCAATCAATTAGCAGTCTATAATTTTAATTAAATAAAATACCATACTCATTTATTTATATATTAAAAACACTTGAGACCATATTATTTAAAATCCGACCTGCTTCACTGTTTAAAAACATGAGTTTTAAAATAGTAATTTACTCAATGCTCACAACTCTTTCATTTGTCAGATATAAATGCATGTTTTTAAGTGCTAAACAGTGCGCGATTAAGGCTTATAACCTTAGCGCATTCTTAAGGCTTAATAAACAGACGCTATTTTAGTTGTTATAGCTGTGGTGGTAGCGATGTTTCTTAGTTGGTTTCCATTATATTGACGAAACCATACTTAAAGCGTCAATACCTTGTTTCCCATATTATACTTCTAACTATGGTTTAAACACCCTAAAAAGGCTGTTAACTCTTTTACCATATAGGTGAATGAGACCATGTTTACTGTGTATATGTTTATGGGCTTGGTGTATTAAAATACATATAATCCTATTTTCTTACCTTTTCCTTATGTTTAGTTCAAACTATTGTGCCCGAATAAAAATGTTGGTGAGTAATTGTTATTACCCGTCATTGAAATCCACCCCTGGCCACTCTACATACAAACTAAACTTAAAAATCAAAAATCAAAAAATCGAAAAATCAAAAAACTAATAGTGTCACTAATCAACTACATATCAAGAAGAATTATTATGACACCAAATAACAGGTTAGCCTGTACTTCTGTATACATGCTCTACAAGCTGTATGAAACAAGCTAAAAACTACGATCCCTGTCCAATAAAATGTGTTAAACTAAATAACATTATATACCTTATAAAATTGTTCTATAAAAAACAGAAAGCAAAAAAAAAAAGAAAGCAAAAAAACAGGAACACAACAAAAAAGAAGACAATAGGCTATGAGAACAATTATGCACTATGTACATATCACAATCTCTGCAGGGTTAAGCCTTATCTCTTAAGGGTCAGTAGTTTTAAAATACAGGTGAGCGATATCGCTTCATTTAGGCCTGGATATGTGTGTGCGGCCGTCCTCAGTTGCCATAGCAGTTCTTCTTTTTCTAATAACGTTTGCCATGGACCTGAGTTTGCTTGTGCCTTAATTTGCTTCAAAACCACAAAATTAAAATTATGATCCTTATTATGAATAATGTGGCAAGCTAATGCGTTGTTGATATCATTCTTGGAAATAGCGTATAGGTGCTCATACACCCTTTTGTGCAATGCCCTCTCAGTCTTTCCTATATAGAAAGCCGGGCATTGCTTACAGCTTGCCACATAAACAACTGCTCTAGAAGAGCAGCTGAAATTGCCCATTAATCTGTATTTTACATTATTTATTATAACGTGGCTGCCCTCCTGTATAAATTTACATTGATTACAAAACCCGCACTTGGTCATGCCCTTGACCCTGTTGAAAGTAGTGTGTTTGTTCATTTCCAACAGTGCTTTTAAGTTAAATCCTTTTCTAAAAGTTATGCTAGGTGTTGTTCCCAGCAATTGGTGCAAATTTGTGTCTTCCATTATGTTTGCCCAATTTTTCTGTAGAATTTTCCTTATAAAATGGTGGTCAATAGAGAATGTACACAAAAACCTAACTCCCATGTCAGGTTCGTTGTCTCTTCTATTTCTATTTACAATCGTATCCTGATTAGCCGTCGAGTTCAACCATTTTCCGTTAAGAATGGGCTTAAAATGGCCAGATTCTCTTTTAAATCTTACCTCAGATGAAATCTCCAGAATGAGTGAATCAGGATATCCCCTATTAGAAAACATACTGGTCAAGTTACTACACTCCTTATGAAAGTCTTCATCTTTGGTGATCATCCGTGCCGCCCTCACCATCTGCCCCTTCACTACCGCTCTTTTTTGATGGATGGGGTGGCAACTACCAAAGTGAAGAAACCCATTGGAGTAGGTGGGCTTTCTATAAATGTTACTAATGAACATGGAAGCATCATTGTCTTTAATCAGCTTTATATCTAAAAAGCTGATTTTTGTGTCATTCACTTCGAATGTAAAGTCTAAAAAGTCAGTCATGGTTTTGATGTTATCTATAAATGGGGCCACCATCTCCGGGGAGCCTCTCCATAACATGAACATGTCGTCCTGGTACCTTGTGTACCAGGCGACATGCTCCTTGAATAACAGGTTGTTAAACAACAATGTGTTTTCCCATTGTGCCATTACACAGTTGGCGAAGGAACCCCCACAAGGTGAGCCCATTGCTACACCAGAAGCTTGTCTGTAAACCAAATTGTCAAAACTAAAGAAGTTATATTTTAACACTAGTTCCAATAAGGTCTCAATTGTGTAGATAGTGTTTTGTTCAACATTTCTTGACTCAAGGAACTCCCTCACCCAATCCAACCCTAACTGCTGTGGAATAACAGTATAAAGCTCCTTCACATCCACAGTCAAAAAACTTAAGTTAGGGTCAAAGGGTATTCTATTGATGTTCTCTAGGAAGCTCCACGAGTCCTTACAAATCTGGTTTTCCTTTTCTATATATGGTTTCAGAACACTGTCTACATATTTGGCACAGGCAACCAAAATAGACCCCCTACCATCAACTATAGGTCTAAAGGGGGGTCGTGGATGGATTTATGAATTTTGGGGGCTCCAAAGAAAGAGGGCATTCTCGGTGCTACAATATTTAAATAGGAATGGATATGGGTATCTATAAAATCTTCCAGGAACAAATCTTCAAGTGTGGACCTAACCTTATTATATGCTGCATTAACCTCATTAATGCTAGTTTTTTCATATGGGCCATTATTCAAGTGGATAGTAAGTTTGTTGATATAATCCACTTGGTTCATAAAAATGAGCCCATTACCCTTATCGGGTTTCTTGACCCTAATTTTGCAATCCTGTAGTAGTTTAATAAAATCACGTTCTTCAGGTGTTATATTTAGGCTGTGGTTATATTTATTATTAAATGAATTTACAGCCAAGAATCTTAAATCTAGTTCACAGGATTTTTCAAAGGTTTTAAGATTACCTACTAATGGCGGATTAAACAAACTAGCTATTCTAAACGGTCTAATAAGTGAAGAATTCTTGCCTAATACGGCCAACAGGTTTAATTTGCGAACATATAATTTCAGGTCCACAAGTGTTTTAACCAAATCCATGTGGGTATCAGGGACAAAGGACAGTCCTTTAGAAAAAAAGTCAGCCATAGCAGTAGAGATATTGAGGGTGGTATAATTAAAAATCTTAAAATCACCCTCATTACTGCAAACAATAACTGGCTGACTAAACCCCTTCATCATTTGTTGTTCTGGTTCTGTTTGTTCCTCAAAGTCATTCTGTTGGTGTTCGACCTTAGGTTCCTCTGCCGGAAATTCTGGGCCTGTCCAAAACCCTGTTGATGTTCTACCCGTGACTGTCCTGCCCTAGTAGCAGTAGCACCCTGCTTTCGCCCATTAACTTTGCTATTACCAATAGGTGCGTGATTTTGTTGTTGGTCATTATCAAAGTCAACTTCCCCTTCTTCATCACTAAGGGGGTCATTATTATTATGCCCTTCTTCCAAAAAGTTGTCCAACTGGTACATGTCGTTGCTTTTGCTGCCCACATTTTTCTTATTTAAATTAGGCAAAGCCCCCCTAGACTTGTTGCTTGATTGACTAACTTGTGATGGTTTTGGGTAAGCTTTGCTGTCAGCATATTGTTTCGTGTCTCTAGTGATTTTCTTTCTCTTGTTGTCACACAATTTATTGATAGTAGCATCAATGCTAGAAAACACTCGAGAGTAATCATATTTATAACGCAAGAAATCATGATTACTTTTGATTTCATGCTCCAAGCTAGCTAAATCATTTCTATAAACTTCCACCTGTTGTGTGTAATGATCAATTAGCATAGCTATATATTCGAAGCTATGCTGATCAAATAAAGCCAAAAGTTGTTTGTGAAAATCCGATCCTTCCTCCAGGCCCACAGGGAACCTCCATTGCCTCAACCCTTTGGGGACTATTCTCTTGTCCAAACATTCAGTTAGGTAGGAGATTTCGAGCTGTAACTTTTTACATCTGAATAACTTGTAGTCGAAATCCCCAATGAGTTCTGCAATGTTATTAGAATTGGCCTCCTCAATGCTCTCTGTATTAACTGCCCCTGTTCCTATGTTATCAGGGACTGAGAAAAAGTTCTTTTTATTTAAATATAACGATACCGTAGGGACGGAATCGTTTAAAGAAGTAACAGTACCTTGTGTTGCAGTATTCTCTAATACTGGTGCATGCCCTTGTCCAGCAGGAATATCACTCGAATCCGATGGAGCTAAACTAACAAGTTGCTGACTTCTAGTTCCCATACTAGGAACCGGTATGCCTCCATCGTTCCCAGGATTAGCATCAACAGCATGCGTCGCCTGATGCCCATTTGCTCTTGTGTTAAGAGCGTTATCAAGTTTGTCCATTCGTTGGGTAAACATATCCATTCTACCCATAAGCATATGGATAAGAGTTGTGAGATCTCCATCGGCTTTCGCCTCAGCATCGTTTAAATGAATATCCGAACTGTTGCTCAAATCGCCTCCGTCTTGGGAGAAAAGTAAGCTCTGCGAGACAGCGTTTCCCTCATTGGCCATGACAAACTGTAATTCCAAAAAAGCCAAACAAACTGTCGAAACACAAAAAAGCCAAGTAAAAACGTTCCGCCAAGCGTGTAGCAAAGTAGTAATCCACTCACTGCCAAATACGATGTCAGGTGAAATAAAAGCAACAATAGTTCGAAACTATAACGTAAGAGCTTTTATTATGCACAAGCACTTTCGGAGAGAATCATATCTCTCCTTCCTCAGACAAAAGTGAAACAGTCAGTTGTTACAGCTTCCCCATTAAATAGGGTACCAATCAATCAATTAGCAGTCTATAATTTTAATTAAATAAAATACCATACTCATTTATTTATATATTAAAAACACTTGAGACACTTTTAGTTGTGTTCCTGTTTTTTTGCTTTCTTTTTTTTTTTTTTTGCTTTCTGTTTTTTATAGAACAATTTTATAAGGTATATAATGTTATTTAGTTTAACACATTTTATTGGACAGGGATCGTAGTTTTTAGCTTGTTTCATACAGCTTGTAGAGCATGTATACAGAAGTACAGGCTAACCTGTTATTTGGTGTCATAATAATTCTTCTTGATATGTAGTTGATTAGTGACACTATTAGTTTTTTGATTTTTCGATTTTTTGATTTTTAAGTTTAGTTTGTATGTAGAGTGGCCAGGGGTGGATTTCAATGACGGGTAATAACAATTACTCACCAACATTTTTATTCGGGCACAATAGTTTGAACTAAACATAAGGAAAAGGTAAGAAAATAGGATTATATGTATTTTAATACACCAAGCCCATAAACATATACACAGTAAACATGGTCTCATTCACCTATATGGTAAAAGAGTTAACAGCCTTTTTAGGGTGTTTAAACCATAGTTAGAAGTATAATATGGGAAACAAGGTATTGACGCTTTAAGTATGGTTTCACAATATAATGGAAACCAACTAAGAAACATCGCTACCACCACAGCTATAACAACTAAAATAGCGTCTGTTTATTAAGCCTTAAGAATGCGCTAAGGTTATAAGCCTTAATCGCGCACTGTTTAGCACTTAAAAACACGCATTTATATCTGACAAATGAAAGAGTTGTGAGCATTGAGTAAATTACTGTTTTAAAACTCATGTTTTTAAACAGTGAAGCAGGTCGGATTTTAAATAATATGGTCTCAAGTGTTTTTAATATATAAATAAATGAGTATGGTATTTTATTTAATTAAAATTATAGACTGCTAATTGATTGATTGGTACCCTATTTAATGGGGAAGCTGTAACAACTGACTGTTTCACTTTTGTCTGAGGAAGGAGAGATATGATTCTCTCCGAAAGTGCTTGTGCATAATAAAAGCTCTTACGTTATAGTTTCGAACTATTGTTGCTTTTATTTCACCTGACATCGTATTTGGCAGTGAGTGGATTACTACTTTGCTACACGCTTGGCGGAACGTTTTTCCTTGGCTTTTTTGTGTTTCGACAGTTTGTTTGGCTTTTTTGGAATTAGTATTTGCATGCACCACATTTATTCATTCTTTTACTTTTTGATGGCAACCGTTCCATCTATGGGACTATTTCTAGATAGTTTTTAATGTTCCTCCCTTTACTAAACACCACTGTAGGACCTCCTCTGACCTTCACCTTTAATTTCTGTTTAAATACAATATTTTAGGTCTTCCTGTTGTATTCAAGGTCTTCCTAACCACTTCTGTAAACTGCAAGTGTTACCAAATGGCAAAACTAGGGCTAGGCTTGTATCCTGATTTATGTAAACTACTGGGTTTTTTAATCAGCTCAGTTCATTGACAGTTTTGGCACGTGGAATGTAGTGCCCTGAAGCTTTGGATGTTGGCTGGCTGTTCCTATACTTTTATAAGCACCTTGATTGCATTATCACTTGTGACATTGGCAAATTTACATTTATATAAAGGTAATCAGACTGTATTATCCAAAAAACGAAAATGGCACAATGCTCCAACCACAGTACTGTAAACCAAGTAAAAGGAGCACTGGAGACCACGTAGTTAAAGCATGAACAGTTTATTAGCAAATCCACACCATGGACATAACATAAAAACACATAAACGCTCCACAATTCCTCATACGTTTTCGTCACCAAATAACTTCATCAGATGAGATACTGAGGCGTTAATAAATACCTGTCCTAATTTAAATGAACCAATCATGTAGTGAATAAAGGTGCAATCATTTTAAATAGTGAAAAAATAAATATCTTAAATCACAAAATACATTAATAAAAACATGTCAGAACCTTTAAAATTCTTTAAAAAACTGTTTTCATTAAATAAATATTATAAAAATAATTACTTTCATTCTTTTTCCTTATCTCGTATAAATGCTCATATATATATATATATATATATATATAAGGTTGGAACATCAAGAATATTTTAGAGGGTGGTGCACACAACAACAAGCTTAGACCTTTTCAAAACATCAAAAATGGTACTCACAGGTGTGGGCACTGTAGCCAATGCAATTATGTTTTTACAGGGGAAACTTTATACTTGAAGGTTAGAGGTAGAGATATATCTACCAGGGGCTATGCAAATTGTGATACAACTGGGGTAATATATATTGTTACTTGTAGGACCTGTGGTTCATTTTATGTAGGCAAGACGGAAAGAAAATTTAGACAGAGGATATATCTTTTATTTCCATCCTATTTTTAAACTCCCTTAATTTTATCCCACTCCCTAGCTATATTTTCATAAGTAATTTCTATCCTGTTGCATAGCTCCTGAATAATCTCCACTACCCATTCCTTAAATTCCTCTCTTTTCAACAGATGGGCGGGAAAGTGCCAGTGTCTCATTTTCATTTTATTACCCTGTGTCTTTTAGTTATTTTTCACACATTATCTGAAACTGGGTGGGTTCAAGGCCTTCAATTAATGCACATGTTCGTGTGAAATATACATTCTGTCTAGCCTAGCCCAGTTTTTATATCTTGGGGAATAATATGTAAATTCACTCTGAACTCCTATTACTGAATTCGCATCTTCCATGCCAAATATTTTCATAAATTTCTTCAAACATCTACTCTCCTTTGTTATAATTTCCCTTCTGCCCCCCCCCCCCCCAGATACATCTTCACTGCTTCAAATGAAATTCCAGTCCCCACCTATAAGTAATATTCCTTGCTGAAAACTGATTACTTCTCCTTGAATTTTATTAAGTTCCATTGTAGCAGTTTAGGGGGAATATAAATACATGCCAGTGTAATCTTCCTCCTTTGCCAGTAACCCCCAGCACTAAAAATCTGCCATTAATATATTTTTTTATCCTTGTCTATCACTAATGGTGCTTCTCTTGCAATTGATACAAGCACTGTTCTTTTCCTTTGCCCCAGATATTCTGCTGAATAACCATCCTGAAAACCTTTGTTTATCAAATTCACATGTTCATTTCTTTCCGAGTGCATCTCCTGTAAGATAACAATTTGCATTCTACATTTTTTAAATATAGTTTGCTATTCTTTCTTTTTGTATTTATCCGTGAGACCATTGACATTTAAAGACATTACAGAAAGCATCATTGTATTAAAAATTGTTATTCTCGCCTTTTATGTATAACAGCTTTTTTTGTTAAATGTCTAAGTCCAGCTTTTGTATCACATGAATACACTGTTTGGTAGGTTGAACTTTTATATAGTTGTTTCTTGTTGTATCCATTTGAGCCTATGCCACATCTTAGAAAACTTTTTGTTTTATTGAAAGCCCTGAAAAAAAGCAGTACCCCTAAAACCTATTAATTTAATACTAACACACAAAACTATGTACATCTTCAAATATTGAAATTTTATCCTCCCGATAGGAACACATGTCCCAGACTGACAGCCACACTCACAAATATTTGAGTTAACCTAAAAGAAAGGTTATCAATGCTAAAATCCATAGTGCAGCCTGTGCTTCTACCAAGTACTGTTTTTGTCTTATCTGTATAGCTCTCCTAGCTGGGAAACCCCCTGAATCCTTTAAGAGAACTTTGTTTCCTAGACAGTTTCTCTTTTTTTTTTTTTTGTTCCCCAGCCAATCACTCTCCACCAGACTGTAACCAGGTTTTCTTTATCAGATTGTCTTCATTTAGACATGAGAGCCATGAATTTCTCTTTATCAGATTATTTCCATGGAGACATGCTGGTCAGATACAGAATTGCTACTAAGCATACATTCCTTTGCTAGAAAAAAGCCTCAGAATATACAGCATTCTTTTTCATTTACTTGCTTTCTCATAAAATGTGTTATAAATCAATCTAAGGTCTTTAATCCAGTCATTCCCACCTGCAAGAATGAGAAAAAGCACATTATTTTTTTCTTTTGTTGTACTGTTTTAACCAGGCTTTTTTTTTACATTGCAGTGCCTACATTTCTTAAAACTGAACAAGAAGAAAGAGAGAAGGGGAAAGAAAGGCAAAAAAGAACAGCAGAACCTATTTACAATCCCTATCCCACTTAAAAATAAATGAGAAAACTTTACTTTATAGCATGCAAAAAAAAAAAGACATACACCATAAAAATAGTACTGTTAAGAAAAAAATGTCTTCTTTACTTACACTCCTCTCTTCCTCTCCCCAAAACGTTTTTCTGAACATTAATGACATGAAGTAGGGCATATACTTTAGAGTCCCCCACCAGTCCAACAAATTCTCTAGAAGTTCAATATTTCCAGCTTTTCTTGTTCTGCATATTTCACAAATAATTGTAATCCCATGTAAAGTTGCTGGTTTTATTACTGTTCATCTCCATCTCCCAAATCCTGTCTCTGCTTTATTTCCACTGTACTCTCGATTCTTTTAGTCAGTTTCCATACTCCCTTACGCCTCTGCAACATTTTCAGTTGAGACAGTGGAAAGGATTTCACAGGTGCAGTCTCTCTGTGGTCATTTAATACCAGAAAAACAAGAAACAGAATCTCCTGTTTCACATCTCACTTTTTGTTGGACAAACTTTTGTATTTCCTCCTTAGCATATACTTTCTCAGTTTGAAGACAGCTGGGTACAGCAGTTTGAATATCACACCTGTGTGTCGACATTCCCTGAATAGTGGAATGAATTTAACTACTCCTCTGTCTGGTGTACAATGAGTAATCATTCTCTACAAAGACTCTACTGTCTTCCACATTTAGTATTTTGTCCTTCTGACACACTTTTATCAGAATCAACTCCTTGTACTAATAGGGTTGCATCTTCATTGTTAAAGGTCTAGGTTGCTTTCTCATATCCAGGTTTGGAGCATATACACAATGTGCCCTTTCAACTAACAGCTCCTGCTGTCGAGTACCAGTCCAGTTGCTTATTTGTGCTTTCATAAAACTAATGCAGTCTGTTCCTGCCAGCTTCTCTGGTATAGCTTAAAATCTCAGATTTTCCCTATGTGCTCTGTCCTCTAATTTTATTATTTTCTGAAACATCTCTTCCTGAGTAGTCTTATATTCATCCAGCCTTTTCTTAATTTCAGCCTCTGATTTTTGCAGCTTTATCACCTCATCTGAAAATCTGTTTAAAGCTTCTTCCATTTTTTCCAGCCTTTTGTTGTTTGTGTTGATGTACTCCATTAATATTTCATTTATTTTCACCACATCTGTTTGCAGTTGTCTTCTATCTTCCTGCTGGTTACTGGGAGTCATGTCAGGGGGTTGCATTGCTTTTTGCTAAACAGCTGCAGCACTTTCCCCAGTCAGTGTTTCTTCCTTACTTTTTGTAGCTGATTTTTTTTCCAGGTGCTCTGTATTTCTTTTACTTCCTGGCATCTAGGCAGTACACTTACTAGCCAGTTACTGAAATTTACCCATAAACACAAAAGTGTGCTGGCTTTCTCTGTTGAGTTTCTGTTTTCACACTGGGAGAGCTAGAGTTAAGCTGTTACTCACTGTGCAGCCATCTTGGAAGTCCAGTCTGGCTGTTATATCCTTGACAGGATATAACCCATATAGCTAAGACTACGGCAGCTATGATCATTCAGACACATACTGTTATCGTAAGTTCATCTTACACAAATATACTTTACAGAGGTTGTTTTTTTCTTTTACTGAGGGGTTAAATGGTATCTGCCAGTATCCCTTCCTGAAGTCCAGTGTTGTCAAGTATCTAGCCTTTCCTAGGTTCTCTACTAATTCATCACATCTTGGCATGGATTAGGTAGTACACTTTAATATGCAATTTATTTTCCTAAAGCTGTTACAGAATCTGATACTTCCATCAGTCTTAGGAACTAGTACTGTTGGCTTGGTCCAGTTACTTCATGACTCTTCCATCATTCTTCATGTGAGCATTTTTGAACTTCAAGTCTTACTGACTGCCTCTGTTCACCCTCCTGAAATTTCAAGATTCTTTGGCATGAGTCTCAAAATTACAAAAAAGTAAGTGTTAGCCTCAGTACATAATAGTAAAGAAGAAAACTCACTGTTATATCTAGAAAGCATTTTTAACAGGGAGGAACCCTGTCTGCACACCTCAGTCTTGGGGGATTCATGCCACAATCCTTTTACTTATTTACAAGATAGCTTCACCTCTGAAGAGAGGCAGTAGTCTGGGATAGTGCATTTACGGAGTTAGTACACATTTGTTGCTGTTCTGAGGACCACAATTTTGGCCTTGAACTTGCAGTGGGAACCTTTGTTTCTGTGACTGTAATACTGTATAGGGACTTAGTCTAACCTTCATTCCTGGTATTGTGTCCACATTATGTTGTATCAGTTTGGTTGTCCTAGGCATTTCTGAAAAATTTTTTTTTGCTTCCTTCAGACCTCATCTTTAACTGCCCCCCCCACACACACACACACATATAAATGCTGGGTCTACCAGCTATTCTCCTACCCGCTGGACCTATTCTGGTATTGCTGGACTAGAGTGTTTTGAGGGTGCATCTCATCTGTGCTTCCATCCAGGGATTTTTTTATGCCCCACCCATTTCCCTTTACCTGCCCCCAACACTTGTTGATTGCATCTGAGGACAGTTCTATTCTTTAGACTACACCTCCCCTTAGGGAGCATATCAGTGAGCACCATCCCACCCAGGACAAGCATGCCCATCCCTTCCACTCCATTTGTCATTCGAGCCATTAATTGAACCTGAGTCTGCTAGGCAGTAGTCAGGACTTTATCCCTGTACGCCACAGGAGTGGCCAATACTCCTTTATTTTTTAAGAAAATGTTCTTACTTCATGCATTTATACTGCTGACAAGGATTCTTATAGCTGTATGTCAGATAAACACTCAGTGGTCTTTCCTGTATGAATATGAGCTTGCATCCTCTCTACACTTATGCGCTACCTCCTTCCATGGCTTCAGTGTAGTAATGTGGCAGAGTTGCTCTTTCTTTTCCTTGGCTGTCTCACCTTATACTTCACTGCATTTATTCTTTCTAGCGCCTAACAATAGTCCCTGGCATTTGGCCAGAAATTTGTTTTCCATTCTGTGCACTTGCATTAATACTGCATCTCCTGAGTTAAATTGTCCAAGCTAGGCATTTTTATTATAAACTTGCTGCACTCCCTGGGCTCTTTGTCTGTGCTCCCTTACTTTGGGCATTACCAGCTTTAATCTATCCTGCAAACTAACACAGTGTTATGCTACACTTTTAAATGGTACATTTTCTTCTTTCCAAGTTTTCTTAGCAATGTTAAGCATCCCTCTCGGGTGGCTGATATAACAGTGTTCAAATGAGGTAAACCCTGTTGAAGTTTGAGACATAACTCTGACTGCAAACCATAAGCAGGTTAAACAACCGGTCTGTGTTTTTAACTGTCCACATCAGTAAGTTTCCTTAGCATGGATATGAATGCTTTATTGAACCTGTCTACTAATCCATCAGTCTGCAGATGGCAGACTGATCTCTGCAACTGTCTGACTACTTTAAAGCATTAACGCAGTTGATGCATTACCCCTAACATAAGGGGCATTCTTATAAATTCATCATCGCATTTCCAGTGCTCTGTACATGCGCTGCATTACTATATGTATTACCAGTTTTAATTTGTCATAGGTTGGTACTAGGCTATCGGCCCTAGGGCCTATACAAGCCTAGCCATAACAATTCCCTGGCTATTTCTTCCCACAATATTTACTTCCCTGGATCCCTGACTAGCAGGGTGACTGAAGTGATCCCTGGGGTGAATTTTCTATCTCCCATCCAATCGTCAAGGTTCCTTTTGAAGAGGGCCAAAGAGGCACTCTGCTTGACATGTATGGGCAGTCTATTCCAGAGTCTGAGGAGTCTCTGGGTCAGGAACCTATCCCTCCAGCATGTTTTGTTCATTGTGATGACAAGGTTTAGATCCCTGGAGTGTGTGGCTCTGAGGGATTGGGATTTCTTTAAGTGTAGCATGTCCAACAGCTCTGGGTTTGACATGGCCTTGTATGTTAAGCAGAGATCGCCTCTGAGTAGACGATATGCGACAGTGTATAGCTGGAGTTTTTTTAGATGGTCAGCATAGGGCATCTGCTTTAGGCCTGTGATTCTTTTAGTGAGGTATTTCTGCGGCCTTTCCAGTTGTTGCAGGTGTCTTGAGAGGTACATACCAAACAGGGCATTGTATTATAATGTGTTTAATGAGGGATGAGTACAGTGGGACAATGACCTCCTTTTTTTTGGATGAAAAGCCCTTATTAATGAGGTGTGCCACACAGAAGGATTTCCTGACTGTTGTGGCAATATAGTTATCGAAGGTGAGACTACTGTCCACCTGTGTCCCTAAGTCTCTTATCACACTTTCTGTGTTTAGTGTATTGCCACCTATGTGGTAATTCACAGGTACATGTTTTTTTCCCAAAGGGGATAACTATACATTTCTTGGCACTGAGCTTGAGCCCATGGCTCTGGCTCCAAGCATCTGTTTCTGTAAGGCCCTTTTGTAGAATATCCACATCATTTGGGGATTCAGTAATGGATCCCAGTTTGCAGTCATCTGCGAACATTGTTAGGCAGAGTCCCTTAGTGTTGGCCTGTACTTCAAAGAAGTAGATGCCAAACAAGAGAGGTCCCAGGACTGAACCCTGAGGTACTCCACTTGTCACTTGTCTGGAGCTGGATTTGGAGTCAGCTACTTTTACAGTATGGGTTCTGTCAGTAAGCCAGTTGGCAACCCATCGAGTGACGTAGGGATTAATGCCCAGCTTAGTAAGTTTATCTATGATTCCAGAGTGGGGGATAGTGTTGAAGGCCCTGGCAAGGTCCAAATAGGCTGTGTGGACTGCCTTACCCTCGTCCACAGCTCTGGAGACTGATTCAAAGAAGTCAATCAGGTTCTGAAGACAAGATCGGCCCTTAACGAACCCAAACTGGGTGGGGTCCAGTATTTGAAAGTTGCCAATGTCTTTGTTTATAAGTTCCATGCTAATACGTTCCATGGCCTTGCAGATCAGGCTCATCAGACTGATCAGACAGTAGTTCCTAGGATCCAAGTTGGATCCCCCCTTGTGGAGTGGGATAACTGTAGCTGTGCGCCACTCAGTGGGCATGAAGCCTGAGGTGAGGCTATGATTAAACATGACACTTAGGTGAAGTGCCAGTTCATTTTGTAGTTCATGTAGTACACAGCACGGGATGTCATCTGGTCCCATGGATGCTGTATTCTTAGCTTTGGAGAGTGTGGTTTTCACCTGTGTGGCCATTATTACCAGAATTTGGCAATCTTTCAGTATTGAGATGGGCCCTTTAGGGGGTGAGAGCGGGGAGAAGTTGGCACTGAATCGATCTGCCAGGATATTGGCAATATCCTTGGGATCAGTATATTTAATGCCATTCTGTTGTACCTCAGAGCAGATCTGAGCATTGCCATTTAGATTCTTGACATAGCTATAGAATGCCTTGTGGTTGTCTTTGGAATCTTTGGCAATTTTATTTTCGTAACTAGCTTTACAGGATTTTATGAGGGATCTCAGCTTCTTACTGAGGCTGGTAAGGGAGTTTTTTGCATCCTGGGATTTTCCTCTTTTCTGCAACAGTTACTTCCTTTTGTTGTAATGTTTGTTTATGGCAGGGGACCACAAGATTGGCTTCCTTTTTTTGGAGGAGAGCATCTTGGTTCTATTTGGAATGGCATGATTCATGCATGAGTGGATGTGCTCGTACAGTGCCTTAGTGTAGGAATCAGCAGTCGAACTTTCCATTTTCGTCTGCATGGGTGACATGAAGTTTGTCACTTCTGACTTGAGTAGCAGGAATTTGGCTTGGAGAAGCTTTTTATGGAGGTTTCCTTACTAGGGGTTGGGGGAGGGATGTGGATGTCAAGGGTGATTAGCTTGTGGTCAGACCTGACCAATGAGGGGGTGACCATAAGTGTGGAGCATCGATTTCCCATGTTGGTAATGACCAGGTCTAGGATATTGGAGCCCCTGTTGGGACTATGGATTAGTTGATCAAGGCACTGGAATTTATGAATTCCAAGAACCGTTGGGCAAAGGTGTTGGTAGACGAGTAGTTTTCCCAGTTAATGGCAGGGTAGTTGAAATCACTTAGTATTAGGGTGTTTGGTTGTATCTTAATATTTTCCAGTATGTTTAGAAAGGTGTAGTGAGAATCTTGGGGCATGGTGGGGGATCTGTAGCAAACTACAGTTTGGATTGCAGTCTTACTCAGTGTTAGTTGCACCTGGAGAATTTCAGATGCATTGTGTTGGGCAGCTAGCCTGGTGGTTTGAATATCCTTGGTGAAAATGGACACTCCTCCACCTTTAGTTTTTCGGTCCTGGTTTGGTGGTCGAAAAGTGTGGTAAGAGTTGTAGCCTGGTATTGCAGGGGTGCTCTCTGGATCCTTGAACCAGGTCTGAGTTACTGCACAGATATCAATGTTCTCCATTTCTAGGAGTGCCTCGAGAAAGTGCATTTTGAGGTTAGGCTTCTAGTATTGAGTAGCATTACCTTCAGATTTTGCATGCTTGTACCTGTTACAGTGGTGGTTTTGTCCTTTGAACTTTGCCTAAAAAAAGCACTATAGGGGTGGCCAGAGCCTTAGCCAGTAACCTGAATCTAGGGGCGGCAGGTGCAGACCATCTCTGGCAAAGCAACATGGTCTGTCGATCATGTCAGCCCAGGCAGACAGATACTGGACCTCCTTTAAATGACACCAGAAGCTTAGCCAACTGTTAAAGTCAATCATTTTGCCCTTATACTGTGGTATCATTCTGGGCAAAGGCAGGATGCTACTCAGGGTTAGGGTCATACCTGCCTGGGCCACATGACCCTAGAGCTCTTCCATATCTCTTTTCATGTAGTCCAGGGAGGTACATCTCAAGTCATTCACTCCAACATGGACAATGACAGAGTCATATTTGTACTTGTGGAGTGACTTGAGTGCATGCATTATGTGGCAGATCCTGGCACCCGACAAGCAGCTGACTGTAATTTTCTCCTTGTTCAGCCTGGTGAGTGGGTCATCAGTGTGCCTGACTATAGAGCCACCTATGACTAAAGTGTTGGGTACGTTGTCTTGCCTTAGGGGCTGTTGTTGGGTGGCACACTGGTGTTGTGAGCTATGTGACACTTTGGTTGTGACTGGTGTTTGTTTGCGTTTCAGCTTCAGAGGTCCTTGTTGCTTGGGCAGGTTACTGTTAAGGGCCTCCGCATATGAGGGTTTAGTGTTGCTATGTGAGGGTGTTGGTGGTGTGGGTTTAGAAGGGCTATGCTTTGCTTGAGGTATATTGCGTGTGTTAACCTTCTCTTCTTGACTGTCTAGCACAATCTTGGGTGGAGAGAGATTTGCTTCCAATTTGGCTATGTAAGTGCATCTCTCGCAGGTTGTAGTGTTGGGTGGTAGGAGCTGAGGGTTGTCTGTGTACATGAGGCAATTGCTGCATTGCCCCAGTATGCCCAGATTCACCCGATGGACAGGAGAAATCACAGGCAGCTGACCCTTGGACATGCCTGGTTTGGTGCTTTTTTTTTTTTGTAAAGTACAAGAGCTGTTTTCCCTTACCTTAGCAAGGTACTTTGCAATTATAGGCTGTTTAGTGCTTACGATTAATTTCTCCTTATTAAGAAGGAGAGTTGAGCGCTTGTGTCCGTTTAAGGCTTCCTAGTGCTTTCCAGCAGGTTTTAGAGCAAGGTCTAGTCACAGGGATGCTTAAAGGTAAGATGAAAAAAATGGTTCATCCTAAACACTGCAGTGTGCACTAGAAGAATTAGATGTTAAATTTAGTAACTTAAGTTTTACCTGTCTAAAAAGTTAAGTTTTAGTGGAGAGTCACTATTTTTAAAACAGCAAGATAGATTGAAAGGGGGTGGTTACTTTTGTATTCTGGTACTATGGAATACAGTAGGATGGCCAATAAATTTAAATAGTGCAAACTACGGTAGTTGTTCTATCATAATTTCAGATGGTACCTTTTTCTTTTCCAAAGACTCAATATTGGCAAGCAGCATTTCAGATGCCTGCTGTACAGAAGTTCAGATGGAGTAAACACATTTGGAGTTTGTGGTACTTCTCTAATTTCCCTAATTTACATCAACAATTTTCTTTAGTATGGATTTTGGTGTTTTACTAGTCCATCATTCTGTGGATGGTAAACTGTTGTCTTTAATTGTCTGATTTTCAAGCAGCAGCATAACTGTTGTGGTAATCCTGATAAAAAGGAAATGCCTTTGTTGGTAAATTTCTCCTTTGAGATACCCTCTCTGGAAAATAAGCCTACCATTTCCCTGCCAATAGCCTTATCATTAGTGTTGTATAATAGTAGTGCTTCTGGAAATGTGGTAGTATAATCCATTATAACTAGTAAGTACTGATAGCCATATATGTATGTATATAGACAGAGAGAGATAGATATCCATGTTTATGTATGCCTGCTTGCATCTGTATACACACACACACACACACACACACACACACACACACACACACACACACACACACACACACACACACACACACACACACACACACACACACACACACACACACACACACACACACACTGTTTTTATTATGATTTCATGCTCTGAATGTAAATTGCTTATGATCTGCTCAACCCTCTATTTGTTTGTCTGTTGTAATATCCCTTCGGAATGGCACCACTATGTCCAGGTACAGTTTACATTTCTTATTATGTTGCTTTAGTGGTCTAAACCTGATGTTGTCTTTTCGATCTGCTTCAACTATAGGGGTATATCAGATCTGATCAGTCAGAAGACCAGCATCCTTTAGACTCCTGGATCCAGAGTTTAGGCTCCTCCCCCTCTACCTCTAATCCCCTACTGTCCTCACCGTTCCTCAGATCTCATTTGCTGCTTGTTAGATTCGGATGTGATCTCCTGGCTCAGTGCATTAGCAGATTTTTTAGTTTTAGTGGTAATTATTTCCAGAAAAAAAAAAAAAAGACAAGCCAAGGAAGAGATCTCCCGACCCTTCAGAACCTTCAGGTCCAGCTCTTAAGGTTCTAAGATTGTAAGATCTGATTCTTCTACCAGAACTGATAAGGATCCAATCTCCCACTCCTCCTCCTTCTCCATGTTTTTCTCTGGTGCTGGCTAGTCCTTGACTCCTTTTGCCTTTTCTTCGAGAAAGATCATCTCACCAATCCTACAGACTCCTCTTCAGTGGCATCTTACTTCAAACCATATGGTCATCCAGAAGCCTATCAGAAACCAACAGTGACAGGATAATGAAGAAGTTTCTGAAGACTTAGATCCTGCTGGGGATCCTCTCTGGACCTTCCACTCCAGGTGTACTGGGTCCTATCCTGGCATTCCCTCTTCTAGATTCTCCTTTTCTGGTCCAACATTCAGATCCAGTGATCAGAGAGACAAGTGTTTCCTGTAGGATGCCCATCTTTGTGCTTCTCTTAGCTTCAGTTCTGATAGTGTTCCTTACCATATCAATTCTGATGGGGTCAGATCTTGAGGGGTTTTGGAGCCAAGAGGCTTATCCCAGTGCACCCTGGTCAGGGTCCACTCCGAGACTTTTGGATCCATCCCTTTCCCTAGGGACATTGGCTGTGGGCAGCTTGGCTCTGGTGTCTGTCTCAGAGCCAAATTACATCTCAAGAGGTATCTCTTTCAGTTCCTTAGATCCTAGGAGTCCCTCTTCAGGTCCAGTTTTGACTTCATCCTTCGAGAGGGGTTCTCTGTAAGTTTACAGAAGAGGTCTCCCCCTACACTGTGCTCCATCCTAATCCCCTCTGGCTTTGAAGATTCCTTCTCACTTCATCCCATTCAGCAGGGACAGCCATCTCCCTTAAGTCTTGGGAAAACTTATAAGGCCAGACTCAGGTCATCTATGAATGAATTAGCACCCAGGTCCCCAAGAATATGCAGAGCACTGTTGGAAAGAGGCAACCCACTTCCATCTGTGCTCTGACCCAGTATGAGCAGCATTCCTCACAGACCTTGCGGTCGGCTATCTCTGGCCAACCAGAGATCCAGAGTGCTGTGGTATCATAACTTTTAGATGGAATTCTAACTTAGAGGCATTCAGTCATAACCCCACAGATGGTTTGCACCACTGGCTACTCAGCCAAGTAAATACATCAAATGTCTGAACCTGCAGCTTCTCTTGTACTGAGCAGGATTATTATTGCAACAACACATCATCAATAGGGTAAAACTAATGTGTTTCATGATGGTCTAATTCCGGCTGATGTTCCCTATTAGTAGGTGAGCAATCCAACGCTTGCTGAGTTCTGCTTCATAATGATAGAAACAGCCAACTTAGAAGGATCAAAAAGCAGCGTTGCTATTAATGTTTGGTGACCACAAGCCAGTTATTCCTGTGATAACTTTTCTGACAGCTCCTGCTTAAAACCCAGAAAGCGAGAAGGATCATGAGGCGCCACTTTCACTGTCTGTATTTTTACTGAAAATCAAGATCAAGCGAGCTTTTGCCCTTCTGATCCATGGCAGGTTTTTGTCTTCCCTGAGCTCTCCTTAGGACATCTGCATTACTTTTTGACAGGTGTACCACCCCATTCAAACTCTCCACCTGACACTGTCCCTAAGGCAGGTCACGCCCAGACATCCAAGTGCTTGGAACCAGAAAAAAGAGCCCCGGTGGGGCGTGCTCCCAGCCTCACTGGGTAAATGAAAAAAAAAGATAAGTCTGGCTTCCACTTCGGACTTTGATAGGGTTGTTTGTAAGTCTAGAGAAGAGGTTTCCTGCTACACTCTGCTCCATCTCAATCTCCTCTGGCTTTGAGGGTTCCTCCTCACTTCATCCCATTCAACAGGGACAGCCATCTCCCGTAAGTCTCCAAGAAACTCACAAGGCAAATTCCCCATCTGCTTCCAAGCCTTCTGTAAATTCTCCCAATGTGAAGGGGCATAGTAAGCATTCTTACAAGCGGAGGCATCTGGACCCCCCCCCAAGGAGTCCCTCTCTGATGATACTGATTTTGAGGAAGGGGAGGGTTCCCCAAGATCACTATTGGAAGACATCTCCTTTGGAGACATACTGGGATTATTTATTTATTTGTTTGTTTATTTATTTGACATACTGGAGTTATTGAGACAACAAGGGGGATGGTCCACCAACACACCCTCCCGGGAGGAATTGGTATTACTTGAGGCTTTTGGAGATGACCCATATACTCCCTGGGTGGTTTGTCTTTCTGACAAGCTCACTGATTTGGTATCACAGCAGGCATGGAAGGAGATTGATGTTGTGGAGCCAGTATCACAAAAACCCAATAAGATCCTGGTTTACTTGAGAGACAGAATGCACTGGAGTAAGGGTCCTGCTGTAGACGCCAGTGTGGTTATGGCTCCCAGTAAGGAGCTCTTTAAAGAGAGCTTGACTGTCAGTCCCCCTAACAGGGAGTCTAGGACCTTGGACAGATTCAGAAAGCAGACCAACTCTTCAGCAGCATTTGTGTTACTTGCACTGAAATATGTAGCTCACTTAACCAGATTCCAGAGAGATTTGACTAAAGAACAGTCCAAGTCCCTCTCAGGTACCTTGCCTGCAGAGAAGTGTGGACCCACAGCAGGCTACCCAGCAGTTCATATCAAAGGTGTCCATCTGTTGTGGCTGATGGCACTTTCAGAGCAGCAGGCATTGATATTGCTCTATGTTGACAAGCCTGGATGCATCTCTGTGATTTTGTAAAGAACTTCAGGACATTGTTTGGAATTACCCTTATGACAGATCCACTGTCTTTGGACCCAAAGTTAAAGAAATGCTCATCAGAAGTGAGGAAGAGGGCAAATCCCTGTCTGTTGTGGGGATTTGTTTTCCAAGCCCTCAAAGGACATTCTTTCAGAACCAAAATGGTGGTAAGAGACTGTGTTTCTTTATATACCATGGTTTTGCTCATGACACTTTGGGAGCTAGATACCCTAGAGATGGGGGGGGGGGGGCAATTTAAATGGATGTTCCCCCATGGCAAAGGTGGTCTGCAGAACCGGGGCTTTCAAGGCCTTTTTTGCTAACAGATCCTTTCAGCACTCCTGAAAACTTGTCCACCTCTGCTGCACTCTGGGTGCAGTCAGTGGTGCTTATCTCTGCAACTCCAAGCCTAGTTAACCATAAAAAAAGACTTTTGGGTATGGGTAATCTTCACCAAAGACTTTGTTACTCCTTTTGTTTCCCATCCTCAAAGCAACCAAAGAAAACTTCCTGATGTTACACCCAGTTGCAGGAAGGTAGCAGTCTTGGAAGTCTTAAAGCTGTTAAAGGATTGAGTCATTCCCACCAAACCAGCAAGGGCCTGGAGTCCACTCATGATTATTTTTGGTTCTGAAGGAAAATGGGGATGTCAGGCCTATTTTGAACATTATTCATCTAAATCAGTTTGTAAGACTGACAGAATTCTAGATGGTCACATATCAGTCCATCTTGCCTCAGTTAAGGAAAGATGACTGGATGATTTCAGTGGACCTACAGGATGCCTACTACTATATCAAGATAGCAAGGCAATCCAGGAGGTTTCTCCCCTTTTAGCTGTGAGCCAATCACTTTCTCTTCAAGGCACTATCCTTTTGTCTCACCTCAGCCCCTGGGTGTTCACCAGATTCGTGGCGGTGGTTGTAGCACATCTCAGACAGCAGGGGTTCTGTGTGTTCCCAAACTTATATCACTGGCTCATAACCAATTCCATGAGGGCTTTACTTGTTCAAGCCAGATACTCTTTTCTCCAGTTAGGCCTCCAGTTAGGAGTCACAATTAACATGGAAAAATCACATTTGACTCCAGTCCAGATGATAGAGTTTATAGGATGCCACCTGGATACCACTTCTCAAATTGCCAAACTCCAGGATTCCAGTGCCTTTTCCCTGTGTCAGCAAGCACCCAAAGTTCTGTTTTATTCAACCTTCCCAGCAGCAAAATCCATTCTTCATTTACTGGGTTCATAGGGAGGTTCTATAACTCTGGTCCCTTACACCAGTTTTTACATGAGAGTGTTGCAGTAGACTCTCTCACTCCAGTGGTCCATGCTGTGTCAACCCACGCAATTTCCAGTCAATCTAACAAGCATTTGCAGACAGCATATTCTTTGGTGATTAACCTCCCCTCTGGTTCCTCTGAGTCATTCCTTCATTTTTACATCCCCATGGCCACTGTTTCCATGGATGCTGCCCTTCTGGGATGGGGGTGGGCATTTCAAAGAGAAGAAAGTCCAAGGCATGTGGGCAGAGGCCAAGCTTCACATCAGTGTGCTGAAGATGAGGACAGTCCTCTTAGTACTGCAGGCCTTTCAGGGCTCCCTCCACATGGATGTAATTGTGATTCAGATGCACAATATGTTGGTAGTCTGGTACATCAACAAATAAGGGGGAACTCAATCATATCTGTGTCGAGAAGCAATGAGGGTATGGCAGTGGGGGGATACCTTCCCAGCATTTTCTTGTGGAATGCACATCTTGGGGAAATCAAATGTGTTAGCAAACAAACTGAGCAATCCCTTTCTTTTGCCTCATGAGTGATCTCAGTCAATCAGTGTCTACCAGGATCTTTTTTAAAACACCTTTATTGAATTATCAGTTGTGACATAGGCAAATTTACATTTATATAAAAGTAATCAAAATGTATTAAGAAGTTCAGGTTTACAAACGTTATACTATACATGTATTGCTATGTATCATATAACCTAAGCAATATTACATAAATTATTCAATTCTTTTTTTAATAAAAAACATCTTTATTAAACATCACTTATAATATAGGCAATTGTACATTTATATAAATGAAAACAAACAACACTGATACAATCCTAGTTGCAAGCATTGTATATCACAAACTATACTGATGCAGTCCCATTTGCAAACATTGTACATCGTTTATACTCTACACAATCATTTTCAGTCAAACATTACTTAGCTCATTTAAATCCTGCCTTCTTTAAAACCTCATTCCTCCCCTGTATGTATTGTTCCCACAATTCCCATTTTTTCCTATGTAGTTTGCTCCTACCCTTTTCTAAACATCTTAATTCCAGTTGTTTTATCTCTGTTGCTATATTCACTATTTCAATTATAGTTGGTTTACATTTAGATTTCCATTTTTAGTAATTGCTTTTTTTGGCAGCCACTGTAGTTAGGCACAGCAAGGCCTTACCATGTCTAGGCAATTCCGATTCTGTATCATAGCTCATAAAAATCATCTCCCTTGCCTCACCAGTCTGTCTACCCAGTATCTCCAGCAGTGCATCCCACAGGGAATCCTTAGTGTCTGCCAACTGACTGTACTCCCAGAAAATATGTTCCCAATTACCTCTTTCTTCCCCATCACACCTCCAACATTTGCTGTCGACCTGAGGAAAAATTCTCTGGAGTCTACTTGGGGTATAAAAATAGCTATATAAACATTTCCAAGCAAAAATTGTTAATCTTCTAGATTTTGTTGTATATTTGGGAGACATACATATATCCACCCACTGTTTCTTTGTGAATTCCTTATCCAGTCTCTCTTCCCAATCCTTTCTAACCTCATCTGATTGATTCTTATAGTTAATATGCGGTATTTTATATGCTGTACTAATTATTCCTTTTTTAATGGCAGCTTCTTTTCTAGATTCGACTAAAAACTCTACCAGTGCTGGTCTTTAGTTTAAGACCCCCATATTTCTTTCTCTTTGCCTGTACTCTGATAGCAGTCCTTGAAAGGGAAGGCAATCTCTACTCTGCAGTCCAAATAAATTCTTGGCATCTTTCCATTCTATCAAAGCCCTCTCTAGTTATTTGCTCCCAATACCTTGGTTCATTTGCCAGTTTTCTCCAATAAATTCTAGCCCCCACTTGCCTACTGTCTATATCCCTAATTCCAGACATCCTTATCGGCAGACTCTTGTTTCTCCATTCCTGTGATGGCTCAGTTCTTAGGATACTTTCTGCTACTTTATAGATATAATATGCTGTGTGTTATTCTCCTTAAAGGCCTGCATTCAAAATCCCAATCTCTCCTTGTTTCTTGAGCTTCCCCGCTGTTTCATCATCATCTCTTTCCACTTTGAATTATAGTTTTCTGCTTGTGCTATGTATGGGAGCCTTAACTGTGTAGCTCTGAAATATGCCTTCAAATCAGGTAATACTAATCCGCTCTGTTCTACTGGAAGAATCAGCTTATTCCACTTGACTCTTGCCATCTTCCCCTGCAAAGTAAAGCCCTTCAGCTCTTTGCTAATTGCTATCCACAACTTTTCCTCTGGTTGATAAAAATATACCTGACCTGTGTATAAGACTAATGAGACTAAAAACATTTTAACTGTTTGTGTCTTACTATCCATATCCATATGACAATGCTTCCATTTTCTCAGTTTTTGTTTTTATCTTTTGTTTAGTCTCTTCCCAGATATCCTTAGTTGCCACACCAGAACCATTTTTAATCCATACCCCTAAATACTTTATTTTATCATGCCCCCATAAATATGGATATTGATGAACCAATTCATATGTGGGTACATAATTTACCGCTATTGCCTTTGTTTTATCTTCATTAATTTTGTATCCTGAAAAGATTTGAAACTGTCTCAAAATGTTTCACAGCACTGTAATGTCTCTTTCTGATTTTTGTGAGGTATAAAATTATATCATCTGTGAATAGACACAGCTTTTCATGACTACATACCAATTATATCTTGAATTTCTGAGTCCCTTATTTTCTTTGACAGTGGTTCTAAATATAATGCAAATAATAAAGGGGAAAGAGGACACCCCTGCCTGGTTCCTCTCCTGAAGCAGAAATTATCGAGAGCACCCCACCCACTTTAATTTTCACCTCCAATCCCTCATATATCCTCCTAATCAACCTTATAATTTTTTCAGGAAATTCAAATGTTTCCGTTGCCCTACTCATAAAGTCTCAGCTTACTCTGTCAAATGCTTTCTCTGCATCAAGACCCGCCAACAACAATGGTATTTTCTTGCATTCTGCTTCCCTCTAGATCATCAATGTTCTGTTAATGTTGTCAAAGGTTTGCCTCCCCTCCACAAAAGTACACTGATCCATATCTATCAATTTTGGCTTTACTTTTGCAATTATAGACATGAACACTTTATAATCATGGTTTAGTATTGAAATGGGCCTGTATGAAGCTGGATCTGATGGATCTTTACCCTCTTTATGCATTACAGCTAACCCTGCTTTCTTCCAGGATGTTGGTACTTCTCCTCCTCTTAAAATACTGCTAGACAAAACCTTCCAGATCTTTAGCAGTTTTTCCCTCCTAGCTTCCAAACTTCCACAGGAATACCATCTCGTCCTGGGGACTTTCCTGTAGGTTGGTTATACACCACAATTTTTATCTCATCTCCTCCTATCCTAAAGCGTTAGTAATTGAGCCTCATCCGCCTCTAACCTTGACATATTTAATTCTTCCATAAACATTTCCATTTGTGTCTTTTCTTGATTTCATATTTCTCTGCTTTATACAGACTTTCATAGAACTTCCAAAATATTCTAATAATTCTGCAGGATCTCGTTACCTTCCTTGTTATATGCTCTCTAAGCTTGGCGACAGTCCTTTCTACTTTCTGTTGCCTGAGTCGTTGTGCTAAAAATGTTTGTTCTGTAGTGTTATTATCAAAAAACAGTTGCTTAAAAGCAATCTTTCTAAACTCGTGTATATTATTGAGACAATCCCTTATTTTCTGCATAGCATTCTGCAGTTGATTCTCTTCTGTTCAGTGAGATTCCCCCTGTTCTGCAATACTTTAACATTTGTCAGTCCCTCTAAGTAATTCCTCATACTTATTAACCATAGCTCCCTTTCTTTTATTTACACCATATTTTTAGACTGCACCTTAATTTTATCCCATTCCCTAGCTATATTTTTAGAAGTAATTTCTGTCCTTTCGAATAGCTCCTGAATAATCTCCACTACCCATTCCTTACATTCCTTTCTTTTTAACACATAAGTGGAAAAGTGCCAGTGTCTCATTTTTTTCATTACCCTGTGTTTTTATTTTAGTCATTATTGGCAAATGATCTGAAATAGTTATTGGGTGCTTATCAAGACCTTCAATTTAATGTATACGTTCCTATGAAATTTAAATTCTGTCTAGCCTAGTTTTTATGTCTTGGGGAATAATATGTAAATTCACTCCAAACTCCTGTTACTGAATTCACAACTTCCATGCAAAATAATGTAAAGTTGTCCTATCTCGCCGTTCATTCTTACAGATGGGTTCAGAGCAGATCCTTGGCACCGAGTTGGCCTACTACAAAGCTCGAGATCTTCAGACAGCTCGAGGCCAAGTCCCTATCCCATGATGCACCTAGAGTTACCTCAGATCTAGTTTGCCGCTGCAATAGATAGGAGGTTCCTTGCACAACTCGGAACAGTATACTTCTTTTTCAGATAATATCTTTAACAATTTGTTATTTCTAATTATATTTAGAGTTAGTCTTGAATAGTCTTGAATAGTTATAGCTTTTAGAGCTTGTCAGTAGATATTTTCTTCTCTTTTTGGCCTTTGTTTTTTCTATAGGCCTTTAATATTCCCTTTCCCTTTGGTGTGCATTTACAATATTATACAGCTTGTAGTTAAATAAGTAGTTACTGTGTCTGAGTGTGTTTTTGAATAGTGATAGTTTAGTCAGTACATTGTTATTCAGCCCATTTGTTATTTAGGACTTAGTTAGCTAATTTAGAATTACTAGTTTAACTTTGCTAATTGTAGAGTACAACAGTAATTTTTTTTGCTGGATACTGTATACTTGATTATGGCTGACCAGCATAAGGATAAGCATCCCAAGTCAGAATTTAAAAAGTGTCCTAAATGTGGACAGAAGATGTTTGTGACAGATAGATAGTCACGTTAACTGTGTGTATTGTCTTGGAGCCTTGCACTTACAAGAAAGCTGCTCCATTTGCCATTCTTTTTCATCCAGAGTTCTTCAGAAGAGAAAAAGAAAGCTTATAGATAGAGGACTTCTGAAAATGTCTTTTCAGGAAGCTTTGAGTGACCAGGGTACATCTAGTAAGTCTTCAAATTCTTGTAAGGCTTCTTTTTCGGAAGTAAATAAATCTAAGAAAGAGTTGACGTCGGCTCCACAGC
The DNA here is from genome assembly GCF_019279795.1 of Protopterus annectens. NCBI lineage: Eukaryota > Metazoa > Chordata > Ceratodontiformes > Protopteridae > Protopterus > Protopterus annectens. The sequence continues at coordinate 73,015,663 of NC_056748.1, read as the reverse complement.
CCTCGGAGTCGAGTGTCTTGTCTTTTCGAGCCAGTCTCCAGTCCTGAAACTGGTGTCCGAAGTTCTAAAGTCACCTATTCTGCAGTCAGTGCCTCCATCCATCCATCCATCCATTCATTCATCTTTGTCCTCGATCAGCCTGTCCGATTTGGATGTGGATCGTGTGGTGCAGAAGTTGCTACAGGCACCAGCATTCACTAAGTTTTTGTCGGCTCTAACCCAGATGGTTTCGGAGCCTAAAACTGTAATGCCATCGACTTCTTTTCCTCCTCCGAGCCATACCGGTCCTTCGGAGCTGGAGGAGTTCGACCTTATGATTGTTGAGCCTTAAGAGCCAGCGCCTGTTCCAGAGCCATCGGTTCCATTTACTCAGACTTCTTTGGCACCTATCAAGGACTCTAGGAGCTGACACTCTACTGTCGGGTCCATGCCTCTTGGGGCCTCGGATGAGTTTGGCTCCTACTTCTGGTTTGGAGCCCATTGTGCTAGTGCTGAGGGGATTGGTGGTTTCTTCAGATCCAACAGTCCCTTCTCATCGGAGCAGAGGTGCCTTCGAAGCCATGAGGAGAGAGATGTCTCCTAAGACATCTACAGCTTCAGGTCCAACTACCTCCTCCCCAAAAGCGCCTGTGTCCACTTCTGATTCACAGATCCTTTCTAAGCATAGAGACCCTGAGCCTCAGGAAGCCCCATTGGGTGGCCCCTGCTCTTCCGAGACCTCACCAGAAATTCCCACTGATGAGGTTCCCAGGAAGAGAATCTGTAAGAGGAAGCACTTAGGTTCCCCACAAGAGTCTCTCACATCCGATATTGACTTGGATGAATCAGAAGGGTCCCCATGGTCCCCCTCTGAGGATATCTCATTTGCTGAGATATTAGAAATCCTTAGGCATAGGGGTGGCTGGAAGTCCACCAACCCTACTGAAGATGAGCCAGTTCTCCTGAAGGCTTTCAGGTCTCAACCCTCCACCTCTTGGGTGTCTCCACCCTTCGATGAGCTCATGGAGCTGGTCTCACAAAGGGCGTGGGAGTCTCCGGACACCATGGAGCCTGTCCCTAGGAGGCCTAATAAATTTATTTCTGCCCCCCAGGAAAAGTCTTTCCTCACCAAGGGAGTGCCAGTTGATGCCATGGTGGTGGCAGCAGCCACCAAAAAGGAGATGTCAGAAACTTATTCATCTATCCATCCTCCTAACAGAGATTCTAGGATCATGGATAGATATGTGAAGCGCACATACAGTTCAGCGACTTTGCCTTGCGTTCACTGAACTATCTCACTCATTTTACGAGACTACAAAGAGATCTCCTAAAAGAGCTTGGAGATACTCTTCAGGGTACAGTAGCTGCATGAGCTTCAGACAAATTTTCCTCTCAGCTTGCTACCCTCAATTCCATAGTGAACTTGTCCATGCATCTCATTTCATATGCAGTTAATGGAACAAGTAGGGCAGTGGGTACAGGAATTGCTCTCAGGAGACATTCCTTGATGCACTTATATTCCTTCACAGAGCCCTTTAAGTCATCCTTTGTCAACACCCCATTTAATGACTCATCCCTTTTCGGGCCCAAAGTTAAGGAAACTTTGACCAGTTGTGAGCAGGAAGGAAAGACTCTGTCTGCCATCGGAGTCCGTTTTTCCACCTCTACCAGACCCTTCCCCAGAGGGTCAGAAGGGAGGAAAAATGTGGTTCCAAAACACCCAAGGAGCCTTTCTGGACACATGTGACAAACCCCCTCCAGGGGCAGAGGAGGGGGCAATAATGGAAGATGCTGCCCTCGCGGCAGAGGGGGTCTGTAAAACCAGGGCAACAGAGACCAGTTCTTTGGGAAGCCCTACCAGCGCTCCTGAAAGGAGGCCTGACTGTCCTACTCTGGAGGCAGTTGGGGGTCACTTATCTTTGTACCCAGATGCCTGCCTCAAAATAACAAATGACAACTGGGTACAAAGTATAGTTTCCAGAGGATATTTCATTCCTTTCGCCACTCCCCCTCCATTGACAACAAAAATCCTGGACATTCCACCCAGTTACAGGGAACAAGCAACAGTAGATCCAAACATTGCTAAGAAAAAGAGTCATCCAACCAGTCCCAGCAGACCAGACAGGATCCAGAACTTACTCAAGATTCTTTTTAGTTCCAGAAAAGACAGGGGACTGGAGACCTATTTTGGACCTCAGTAGACTAAACAGATCTGTCAAGAAAGAGAAGTTCCACATGGTCACACTTCAGCCAATACTTCCCTTATTAGGGAAAGACAATTGGATGGGCTTGATAGATCTACAGGATGCGTACTACCATATAAAAATGGCCAGACCATCCAGGGATCATCTGCACTTCTGGCTGGGAGCCAATCATTACCAGTTTTGAGTCCTGCCCTTTAGTCCCACTACACTCCCCAAAGTGTTCACCAAATGTATGGCAGTGGTCACGGCTCACCTGAGGCATTTAGGATTCCAGGTGTTTCCGTACTTAGACGATTGACTCCTCATCGCCTCCACCAGGCATCAGCTAATACAAGTCAGGGACACCACTGTTACTCTTTGCAATCATCTGGGCATTACAGTAAATTCAGAAAAATCTGCCTTGTCACCATCGCAACATATCGTTTTTATCGGAGCAAAATTGGACACCACCACCACCACTTTGAGACTTCCAGCAGAAAGAGTTTTACTACTTCGTCAGCAGGTCCACAACATCATATCCATAGACAAGGCTCCAGCATCAGAAGTGCTAAAATTGTTAGGCATAATGGCAGCTGCAATATTAGTGTTACTGTTGGGTCGCATGCACATCCGGATTCTGCAATGGCTGTTATTCACTCAATGGTCTTACCAGAGCTCCTAATGTCTCATCTCATAATGATCACAAACACATGCAAAAAAGATCTTCAGTGGTGGTTGACCTTTCTTCATGTAACAATAGGTCGTTCTTTTGTCCTACCCTCACCAGCGGCCACAGCGACCTGATAGGGCGGGGGGCATTTTCAGGGAAGAACAGCCCAAGGCACATGGACCGAACAGGAGACACATCTGCATATCAATGTCCTGGAGATGAGAGCGGTACTTTTAGTGTAGCAGTACTTCCACGACTCTCTTCCTTTGGGAACAATTGCAATTCAGACGGACAACATGTCGGTGGTCTGGTACTTGAACAAACAACGAGGAACCAGGTCCTATCCCATTTGTCGCGAGGCCCTAAGAATATGGCAGTGGGCTACATCCACCCAGTGCTTTCTGATAGCAACGCACATCCTGGAGAAATCCAACGTGATAGCAGAGAAACTGAGCAGGGCAATTTTGTTGCCTCATGAGTGGTCCCTCGAGAAAGAGATAGCAGAGAGAATTTTCCGCAGGTGGGGCCAGCCTTGCTGCGACCTTTTTGCCAACCACATGAACACAAAATGCAGAAGCTACTTTGCCCTGATTCCCCCTCCGGGAGAAGCCCCAAGGGACACACTCGTACACAATTGGCCTCCGGGTCCCCTCTATGCATTCCCATCAGTTCCCTTGATACCTAAACTATTGCAGAAAGCAAAAGCCCTAGGAAGGACCATCATTCTAATAGCTCTTCATTGACCTTGTCAAATTTAGTTCCCCTTCCTTCGACTTCATTTGTTGGATGAGCCTTGGATTCTGGACGAAGTTCCAGACCTTCTGATGCATTTGTTGGGGGCTCTTCATCCCTCTCTTCAGTCCCTGAAATTGACAGCTTGGCTGCTCCAATTCCCAACATAGTCAGGTTCCATAACCTCTCAAACGAAACTCAACATATATTGATATATTCTCATAAGTCCTCTTCTAGGAAGCTATATCTTAGCAAATGGAGAAGATTTTCTATCTGGGCTTCTCAAAATGATATTGATCCCTACCAAGCCCCTATTTCCTCCATATTAGAATTAGAATTTTATGCTTTTCAATAAAGGAGGTGCGGCAGCAACAGTTCAGGTACAACTTGCCGCCATCTCTAATTTTCACCTTTTCTTTGAAGGATTAAACATAATGTCTCACAAGCTATCTAAAGCCTTTCTCAAAGGGACCTTTCATCTCAGAGAACCTGTGAAATCCCATTATACCCCATGGAATCTAAATGTTATCCTTTCACACATTACTCCCCCACCTTTTGAACCATTTTCCTCATGTGATTTGAAATGTTTATCATGGAAGACTATCATTTTAGTAGCCATCACTTCTGCTCGTAGAGTATCAGAGCTACAGGCCTTGTCCATAAAGCCTTCTTATTTGATTTTTCATGCTGACAGAGTGTCCCTGCAAACAAATCCTTCATTTTTACCCAAGGTTTGTATTGAAGCTAATCTTAACCAGATCATAGATTTACCAGTGTTCTTTCCCAAACACACCAACAACTTAGAGTATATGCTACACAAGCTTGAGGTTCATAGATAGCTCAGATTTTACCTGGATAGAACAAAAGAGTCCACAAAATGGAAACAGCTTTTCGTGTCCTTTTCAGATTCCAGAAAAGGTATGCCAGTGGCAAAAACAACACTGTCTAGATGGTTATCTGATTGTATCACATTTACTTACTCAGCTGATAATTTATCTTTACAACACAAAATTAAGGCTTATTCTATCAGAGAAGTGTCCACATCTTCTGCCTTTTCTGCTAGGCTTCCTATAGATAATATTTGTGCAGCAGCCACTTGGTCAAAGCCTCATACCTTTATCACTCATTACAAAGTTGACAAGGCCTCCAGGGACAGGGCCTCCTTTGGTTCCACTGTCCTGAAAAACATACTCCCGTGAGCCACCCGAGAAAGATGGTGCTTGGGACGCTACCCATCTGTAAGAATGAACGGTGAGATAGAACAACTTCACATAAAGAAGTTATTTACTTACCATAACATTCCATGCGAGTTGCTCATCTCGTCTTCTTTCTTACTTCCCACCCTCCTACCTCCTCTAGGGTTTTTCAAGGACGGAGATACCAGTTTTATCCTGGTTGCTCAATCTTTCTATGGGTTTTCTCCTAAAGAGTGATAGAATGGCACATGGTATTATTATACGCAGCAAACAAGATCTGAGGTAACTCTAGGTGCATCATGGGATAGGGAATGGCCTTGAGCTGTCTGAAGACCTCGAGCTTTGTAGTAGGCCGACTCGGAGCCGAGGATTGGCTCTGTGAACTAACTATCTGTAAGTATGAAGGCTAGATGAACAACTCACATGGAACGTTATGGTAAGTAAATAACTTCTTTTTTTCATGCTTTTTTTCAAAAATCTATCCTCCTTTGTTATACTTTCCCTTCTGGGCCCCCCAGACACATTTTCATCTTGCAATTAATGTAAGTACCCCTCTTTTCCTTTGTCCCAGATATGCAGTTGAATAACCATCATGAAAACCTTTCTTTATCAAACTCACATGCTCAGTTCTTTCCAAGAGTGTCTCCTTTAACATAGCTAATTGCACCGTACATTTTTAATATAGTTCACTATTCTTTCTTTTATGTATTTATCTGTGAGACCATTGACATGTAAAGACATTGCAGAAAGCATCATTGTATTAAAAAGTAATTATTCCCACCTTTTATGTATAACATGTTTTTGTTAAATGTCTATTTCCACCTTTTGTGTTGCATGCATACTCTGTTTGGCAGGTTGGACTTTTATATATAGTTGTTTCTTGTCAGATCCATTTGAGCCTATGCCACATCTTACAAAACTTTTTGTTTTATTGAAAGCCTTCAAAAAAACAGTACCCCCTAAAACCTATATTAATGTAATACTAACATACAAAACTATGTACATCTTCAAATTTTGAAGCTTTACCCTCCTAATCATCATCATCATCATCTTTCGGCTTTTCCCGTTAGGGGTCGCCACAGAGGATCGTCTCTTTCCATTTCTTCCTATCCTCTGCATCTTGCTCTGTCACACCAACCGCCTGCATGTCCTCTCTCACCACATCCATAAACCTTATCTTAGGCCTTCCTCTTTTCCTCTTATCTGGCAGCTCCATCCTTAGCATCTTTTTCCCAATATATCCATCATCCCTCCTCAGCACATGTCCAAACCAACGCAATCTTGTCTCTCTTGCTTTGTTTCCAAACTGTCCAACATGAGCTGACCCTCTAATATACTGATTCCTAATCCTATCCATCCTAGTCACACCGAGTGCAAATCTTAACATCTTTAACTCTGCCACATCCAGCTCTGACTCCTGCCTTTTTGTCAATGCCACTGTTTCCAACCCATATAATATAGCTGGTCTCACTACCCTCTTGTAGACCTTCCCTTTCATTCTTACTGGTACCCGTCTGTCACAAATCACTCCTGACACTCTTCTCCACCCATTCCACCTTGCCTGTACTCTCTTCTTCACCTCTCTTCCACATTCACCATTACTCTGAACTGTTGATCCCAAGTACTTAAACTCGTCCACCTTTACCAACTCTACTCCCTGCATCCTCACCATTCCTCTACCCTCCTTCTCATTTACACACATATATTCTGTCTTAGCCCTGCTGACCTTCATTCCACTGCTCTCTAGAGCATATCTCCACCTTTCCAGGGTCTCCTCCACCTGTTCCCTACTCTCACTACAGATCACAATGTCATCTGCAAACATCATAGTCCACGGGGCCTCCTGTCTGATCTCATCTGTCAACCTGTCCATCACCTCTGCAAATAAGAAAGGGCTCAGAGCTGATCCTTGATGTAATCCCACCTCCACCTTAAACAGATCTGTCACTCCCACTGCAGTCCTCACCACTGTCACACTACCCTTGTACATATCCTGTACCACTCTTACATACTTCTCTGCCACTCCCGACTTCCTCATACAATACCACAACTCTTCTCTAGGCACCCTGTCATATGCTTTCTCCAAGTCTACAAAGACACAATGCAACTCCTTCTGACCTTCTCTGTATTTCTCCAATAATACTCTCAGAGCAAACATTGCATCTGTAGTGCTCTTTCCTGGCATGAAACCATACTAATGATCACTAATCATCACCTGCCTTCTTAACCTAGCTTCTACTACTCTTTCCCATAACTTCAAGCTGTGACTGATCAATTTTATCCCTCTGTAGTTACTGCAGCTCTGCACATCACCCTTATTCTTAAAGATAGGTACCAAAACACTTTTTCTCCACTCCTCAGGCATCCTCTGACTTTCCAAAATTTCATTAAACAATCTAGTTAAAAATTCCACTGCCATTTCTCCTAAGCACCTCCATGCTTCCATTGGTATGTCATCTGGGCCAACAGCCTTTCCATTCTTCATCCTCTTCATAGCTGTCCTTACTTCCTCCTTGCTAATCTGTTTCACTTCCTGATTTACTATCCCCACATCATCCAACCTTCTCTCTCTCTCATTCTCTTCATTCATCAGCCTCTCAAAATACTCTTTCCATCTACTCAACACACTCTCCTCTCTTGTGAGTACCTTTCCCTCACTATCCTTTATCATCCTTACTTGCTGCACATCTTTCCCAGCTCTGTCCCTCTGTCTAGCCAATCGGTACAGGTCCTTTTCTCCCTCTTTAGTGTCCAATCTCTCATACAACTCTCCGTACGCCTTATCCTTAGCTTTCGCCACCTCTCTCTTTGCCATGCGCCTCATCTCCTTATACTCATGTCTACTTTCTTCATCTCTTTGACAATCCCACTTCTTCTTCGCCAGCCTCTTCCTCTGTATACTCTCCTGTACTTCCTCATTCTACCACCAGGTCTCCTTGTCCTCCTTCCTCTGTCCAGATGTCACACCAAGCACCTTTCTAGCAGTCTCCCTTACTAGTTCTGCTGTAGTTACCCAGCTATTCAGTAACTCTCCACTGCCTCCCAGTACCTGTCTTAACTCTTCCCTAAACTCCACTTCACAATCACCCTTTTTTAACTTCAACCATTTAATCCTTGGGACTGCTTTCACACTCCTCCTCCTCTTCTTGGTTACCAACGTCATCCTACAGACCACCATTCTATGCTGCTTAACTACACTTTCCCCTGCCACCACTTTACAGTCTCCAATCTCCTTCAGACTGGCCCTCCTACATAGGATATAATCCACCTGTGTGCATCTTCCTCCACTCTTGTACGTCACCCTATGCTCCTCCCTCTTCTTAAAATATGTATTCACCACAGCCATGTCCATCCTTTTCGCAAAATCCACAATCATCTGACCTCCTGCATTCCTCTCCTTAACACCATACCTACCCATCACTTCCTCATCCCCTCTGTTCACTTCATTCACCAACATGCCCATTAAAGTCCGCTCCAATCACTAGTCTCTCACCCTTGGGTACACTCACCACAACTTCATCCAACTCGCTCCAAAATTTCTGTTTCTCATCCATCGCACACCCAACTTGTGGAGCATATGCACTAACAACATTCATCATTACACCATCAATTTTGAGCTTCATAAACATCACTCTGTCAGACACTCTTCACGTCTAAAACACTCTTGGCATATTGTTCCTTTAGTATAACCCCTACCCCATTTCTCCTGCCATCCACACCATGCTAAAACAATTTGAACCCATTTCCTAAACACCTGGCCTTACTTCCCTTCCATCTGGTCTATTGCATGCACAATATATCAACCTTCCTTCTCTCCATCATATCAGTTAGCTCTCTTCCTATACCAGTCATACTGCCAACATTCAAAGTTCCTACCCTCACTGCTACACTCCTAACCTTCCTCCTCTCTTCCTGCCTTTGGGCATGCCTTCACCCTAATCTTCTCCTTCGGCCAACAGTAGCCCAATTTCCGCCAGCACCCTGTTGGCTAACAGTACTGGTGGCGGTCGTTGTTAACCCGGGCCTCGACCGATCCGGTATGGAAATATGAAATTTTTGCGCCATGACCCTCCTAATATGAAGATATGTCCCAGCCTGACAGCCACACTGACAAACTTGAGTTAATTTAAAAGAAAGGTTATCCATGCTAAGATGCATGGTGCATCCAGTGCTTCTACTAAATACTAAATCAATCTATGGTCCTTAATCCAGTCATTCCCCATGCGAATGAGAAAAAACATTAATTTTGTTTTGTTATGCTCTTTTAACCATGTTTTTTTTACATTGCAGTGCCTACATTTTTTTAAAACTGAAAAAGAAGAAACAGAAGGGACAATGTATGAAAGGGGAAAAAAGAACAGCAGCACCTGTTTACAATCCACATTACATGTAAAAATAACTGAGGAGACTTTACTTTATAGCATGCTAAGAAAACCATACACCAGAAAATTAGTACTATTAAGAAAAAATGTTTTTTTTTACTTACAGTTAACTTTCTCACCTCTCTTCCCCTCCCCAAAGCATTTTTCCGAACACTGATGACTTGAAGTAGGGCATATACTTTATAGTCTCCCACAAGTTTAGCAAGTTCTGAAAAAGTCCAGTATTTCCAGATTTTCCTGATCTGTCATATTTTAGAAATATAATTACTGCATTGTAATCCCAGATGAAGTTACTGGTTTTATTACTGTTCATCTCCATCTCGGAAATCCAGTCTCTGCTTCATTTCCAATGTGCTCTCGATTCTTATAGTCACCTTTCATGCTCTCTTCTTCTTTTCAACATTTTCCATTAAAACAGTGGAAAAGGATTCACAGTTATAGTCTCACTGTGGTCTTTATTACCAGTAGAACAAGAAACAGAGTCTCCTCCTGCTTCACAGCTCACTTTTCGGTGGGCAAACTTTTGTATTTCTTCCTTAGCATGTACTTTTTCTAAAAATTATTTTGTCCCTCCAGGGAAGAATACATTGAAAATAGCTGGGCACAGCAGTTTGAACCTTTCTGAATTCTCCACAAGCACTCTGCTGTCTCCCACTTTTAGTATTTTGTCCTTCTGCCACAATTTTGTCAGACTCAACTCCTTCTGCTGGTAGGATTACATCTTTACTATTAAATGTCTAGTTTACTTTCTCATAGCCAGGTTTGGAGCATACATGCAATGTGCCTTTTCAACTAACAACTCCTGCTGTGAATTCCAGTGCAGTTGCTTATTTGTACTGTTATAACAGTGGTCTCCAACCTTTTTTGCACCAAGGAATGGTATCAATGTAAGACAATTTTCCATGGACTGGCCATCTTGCTGCATGCATAATAAAGTAGATATTAATTAATTTATTTATTTGACATTTGTTTCTCGTGGAACCAGACCTGGGAAGAAAAGATCCAAAGTACAATAAAAAGACAATTGGCAATAATTACCGAAAGAAAAAATGTACAACCTGCTTAACAGCATAACATTGATCTACTGTGGTTGAGATGTACATAAACCTAAAGGCAACCTTATTGACTTTCTAAGTTTATAAGAGCAATATTTAAAATCTGTCCCTATTTGGCTCTGTCCACTGAGGTACGTAAACCTAATGGCAACCTTATTGACTTTCTAAGATTATAAGAGCAATATTTAAAATCCGTCCCTATTATTTGGCTCTGTTCATTGAGGTATGTAAACCTAATGGCAACCTTATTGACTTTCTAAGTTTATAACAGCAATATTTAAAATCTGTCCCTGTTATTTGGCTTTGTCCAGCATACCTCTCAACTGTACAGATTTTCACAGAATGTCCAGATTTTTGCCTCATATTTTAGTTTTTTTCTCATAAAATTGTCATTTTTTGCAAATCACTGGCAGATTATTGAGGCTGAAGTCAGAAAATAATGACAGACAGTTGAGTTTCATATTTCATACCCTTCAGAAAATTCATGCTAATGCAAAACCTGTATTTCTATCAACTTTCGAATTTTGTAAGAGCAGTACTTAAAAGGGTCCCTATTTTGGGCCTTTGTCCCCACATTATTTTTAGCTTTGTCCAGATTTTTTGATCTAAGTAAGAGGCTGAGAGGTATTAATACCTCTCAACTGTACAGATTTTCGCAGATTTTTCCCTCTGAGTTTTGGTCTGATCCTCATAACCTTTGTGATTTTCTGGAAAATCACTGAGATGATCTGAGGACTGAAGTCATTAAGTAATGATAGACATTTGTATTTCAGACCTCATATCCTTCAGAAAAATGCATAAGACAAATCCTGTTATTCTTGCAACTTTCTATGGTTATAAGAGCAATATTTAAAATCTGTCCCTATTTGTGCCCCCATTCTATTACGCTTTGTCCAGATTTTTTGCACTATTAAGAGGTTGAGAGAGCATGAAATCATAATAAAAACAGTGTGTGTGTGTGTGTGTGTGTGTGTGTGTGTGTGTGTGTGTGTGTGTGTGTGTGTGTGTGTGTGTGTGTGTGTGTGACAGAGAGAGGGAGAGAGAGAGAGAGAGAGAGTGAAGAGTGAGAGTGATTGCTGGAGGCAGCAGCAATGAGGTTTGTGTACCTTTCATCCATACCACACACACACACACACACACACACACACACACAGTCTGTTTTGCATTCATGCACACATTCACTCACACACATCGCTCTCACTCTTTTCCGATCTCTCACACACAGTCGCTCCCTCATTCATACCTGCATTCATTCACACATCGCTCTCACTCTTACGATCTCTCACACACACACACACACACACACACACACACACACACACACACACACACACAGATTATTTTGCTTTCATGCACGCATTCACTCACACACAGAGATACATAAAGGCATTCACTTACCTGACGGCCAGGTACCAAGTGCTCCACGGCCCGGTGGTTGGGGACCGCTGTGTTATAAAATTAATGCAGTCTATTCCTTCCCTCTTCTCTGATGTAGTTGAAAGTCTTAGTTTTTTCCCTACAAACTCTGCCCTCTCATTCTATTATTTTTTGAAATATCTCTTTCTGAGTAGTCTCATATTCAGGCAGGCTTTTTTATTTCATCCTCTGATTTTTGCAGCTTTATCACCTTATCTGAGTATTTGTTTAAAGCTTCTTCTGTTTTTCCCAGCCTTTTGTTGTTTTGTGGGAGTGGGGAGCCTTGAGCAGCCTACCTGTCCTTGGGGGAAGTGACCTCAGCACAAGAAGCTGTAGTAATTGGTTGTTTGGGACCATTCCCAGCTCTTTTGTAGTTCACTGCTTAAAATCCGCCTCTGGGCGTTTTTTTCTGGCTATACTGCTCAGACAAGCTCCAAGTGGGTTTACAGAGTGGTCCTAGCAGCAAGGAACTCGAAAAAGCGACTATCTTCTGGATTTAAGTATATTTGCTTTTTTTCACTGGAAATAGCTTCTGTTGCTTACTTTAAACTAGCCTGAACTGTTTTTTTCTGATTACTGCATTTATTTTTAAATCTGCACTTAAAGTTACATTTAGTCGAATTTAATCGAAAGTTTGCTTGTTTGTTTGTTTAATTTAACTGTGGAGGCTGCCCACTAAAGTGTGCTAGCCTGTGTAACTAATTTATCACTGTCTCTGCATTTTCTGTGTATTTCTACAAAAAACAAAAACAAAAATAATCCTTGTTTTCCCTCCTTTCTCGACTAGTTTAGACCAGTATACAGGCATTGCTGTATTCTGAGCTGTGGTGTAGTTCCTGTGTTGTCCATTACCTTACTTGGATAGAAGGAAGTTTCTTTGCACACCAGTGGGAGTGGGGAGCCTTGAGCAGCCTACCTGTCCTTGGGGGAAGTGACCTCAGCACAAGAAGCTGTAGTAATTGGTTGTTTGGGACCATTCGTAGCTCTTTTGTAGTTCACTGCTTAAAATCCGCCTTTGCACGGCTTTGCTGTCCATGGCCTTGGTTAAACAAGGTTAAACTTGGTTAAACTTTTTCTGGCTCCGCCAAGTCTGCTCTTCAATTTTTCCCTTAGAACTGTTCTACTTGCAATCTAAACAGCCTATACTCTATCTGAAAAGCTCAGCACTTGCTCCTAAAGCATTTTTATACAGGTAAAGCACTCTTAAACAAAAGAAAGTACTTCATTCACCTAAATTCTGTTGAGTACACATCTCCCTATAGGTCCTTTCTGACTCAGTTACACAGCAATCTTTTTCACTATTTCTAGCATGTCGAAGGGTCAGTTGCTGGCATCCTCTCCTGTTCAGCTGGTGAATCTGGGAATCTTGAGGCAATGTTACAATTGCCTCATGTACACAGACAACCCTCTCCTCCTCCCAACAAATACAAATATATGCGAGATGCAACTATATAGCCAAACTGGAGGCTGAGCTCTCTCAATTCAGTACTGGCAAGACCAGTCAGGAGGAGAAGGTAACCACGCACACCACAAACCCAGTCTCACATAGAACTATCACAACAGCAAACCAAACACATAAACATACAAAAACATACTCGGAGGCGCTGATTAAAAATCTACCAAAACAACAGAGGCCTCCAAAGCAGACACCCAAGCAACCACCACCTCAAGACATAGCACATGCAACACATAGTTCACAAAGTCAGTGTGCTAAACAGTCACAGCCCTTAAGGCCAAACAACATGCCAGACACACTTGTAATAGGTGACTCCATAGTCAGACACACTGACGTCCCGCTCACCAGACTGAACAAGGAGAAGGTCACAGTAAGCTGCCTGTCTGGAGCTAGAATCCGCTACATAACACAAGCACTCAGGTCACTCCACAGCAAGTACAAATATGACTCAGTCATTGTACATGCCGGTGTGAACGACCTGAGACGTACCTCCCTGGACTACATGAAAAGAGACATAGAGGAGCTCTCTGATTATGTAGCCCAGGCCGGTATGACCCTGACCCTGAGCAGCATCTTACCCTCACCAAGAATGATGCCACAGTACAAAGACAAAATGATCAGTTTTAACAATTGGCTTAATTACTGGTGTCATTCTAAGGGGATCCAATGTCTGTCTGCTTGGGATGACGTGCTTGACAAGCCACGCTGCTTCGCAAGGAATGGCTTGCACCTGTCACCCCTGGGCTTCCGGATATTGGCCAAGGTTCTTGCCACCCCCATAGTGCCTTTTTTAGGCAAGGCTCAAATGACAAACCTACCTCCCTAGAAAACACAAGTGGAAAAAAACTAAGGATAATGCTGCTCAATGCCAGAAGTCTAAACCTCAAGATGCACGCCCTCGAAGCCCTCCTCAGTGTGGAGAACATCGATGTCTGTGCAGTGACTGAAACCTGGTTCAAGGCTCCTGAGAGCACCCCAGCCCTATCAGGTTTTACCTCATATCATGCTTTCCGGCCCCAAAACTTGGACCGAACCACAAAAGGAGGGGGAGTATCCATTTTCATCAAAGATACCCACACCTCCAGGTTAGTGGCAACGCACGAAGCATCGGAGACTATCCAGGTGCAACTAACCATAGGCAAAACTGCCTTACAGTTTGTAGCATGCTACAGACCACCCTCTCAAACTCAGGAACCCCACACAGCCTTCCTGAAGACACTGGAGAGTATGAATGTCTCTCCAAATACCATCATTTTGGGAGACTTCAACTACCCAAACATAGACTGGGAACATTACTCAAGCCCCAACACCCTAGCCCAAAGGTTCCTAGAATTCATAAACTCAAATGCAATGGAACAACTAGTCACCATTCCCACAAGAGGAGACAATATACTAGACCTGATCATCACAAACATGGGGACAAAATGCTCCACACGGAAGTATATTCCTCTTTGGTAAGATCAGACCATAAATTAATCTCACTGGAAATCCACATCCCGCCCCCACCCCCTGCACAAAAGACCACAGTGAAGAACTTCTCAAAAGCAAACTTCACACTTCTCAAGACTGAAGTGGTATCCTTCAAGGCCCCTGGGCCAGTGGAAACCACAACCCACACTGCTGAATCCTTTGCACATGCCTTCTATGGGCACCTTCAAGAATGCATGGATCATGCAATCCCAAATAAAACCAAGACCCATTCCCCAAAGGCAGGCGCCGGTCTGGTGGACCCCAGCCATAAACAAACTTTACAACAGGAGGAGGAAGCTACTACATGACAGAGCAAAATCCCTAAAAGGGAAGGCATCTCTGATCAGTACTAGCAAAAAACTACGATCACTCATAAAATCATCCAAGGCCAACTTTGAGAGAAAAATCGCAAAAGACACAAAAGACAATCACAAGGCCTTCTTTAGCTATGTTAGAAACCTGGGTGGAAACTCCCAGATATGCTCAGAGTTAGTCCAAAATGACACAGAATACACTGAACCCACTGACATTGCCAACATTCTGGCAGACAGGTTCAGTGCAAATTTCTCCTCCCCGTCCCCCCAAAAGGAGAAATAACTATCCCAGCAGAGTGTAGCCTCCCTAACATCTCAGATGCCCAGGTGAGAGCCGCCCTCTCTAAAGCTAAAAACACAGCATCAATGGGACCGGATGGTGTCCTGGGCTGTGTGCTACATGAACTCCAAGAGGAACTAAACCCACACATAAGGCTGCTGTTTAATCTTAGCCTTACTACAGGATACGTACCCAAAGAGTGGCGTACGGCAACAGTGGTCCCACTTCACAAAGGCGGTGCTTCTACGGACCCTGGAAATTACCACCCCATAAGCTTGACGAGCCTGGTCTGCAAAGCTATGGAGAGGATCATTATGGAACTCATAAACAAAGACATTGGGGACCTACAGACATTGGATCCTACTCAATTTGGCTTTGTCAAGGGCAGATCCTGCCTTTTGAACTTGGTCGACTTTTTTGAAACAGTCACTAAGGCCATTGATGAGGGTAAGGCAGTTCACACAGCCTACCTTGACCTTGCAAAAGCCTTTGACACAATACCCCACTCGGGCATCATAGACAAACTCACCAGCTTAAATGTAAACCCATATGTCACAAGATGGGTTGCAAACTGGCTCAAGGACAGAACCCACAGGGTCAGAGTTGCTGGAGCTATGTCAGACTCTAAGCCAGTCACAAGCGGTGTCCCACAGGGCTCAGTCCTGGGACCCCTCTTGTTCGGCATTTATTTTTCCGAGGTACAGGCAAACATAGGAGGATTGTGGCTGACAAAGTTCGCAGATGACTGCAAACTGGGCGCCATAATTGATACGCCAGCGGACACAAACATCCTTCAGAGAGGCCTCATAGAAACGGATAATTGGTGCCAGAGCCATGGCCTTAAGCTGAACGCCAGAAAATGTATAGTCATACCCTTTGGGAAAAAGAAGGTACCGACAAATTACCACATAGGCGGTAATCCATTAAGTACGGAAGAGGTAATCAGGGACCTAGGGACCCAGGTTGACAGTAACCTCTCATTTGACACTCACATTGCCAAAGTGGTTAGGAAGACCTTCTATATTGCCCACCTTATCATGAAGGGTTTCACATCTAGATCAAGAGAGGTCATTGTGCCCCTGTACTCTTCTCTTATCAGGCCAATGATTGAGTACAATGCCCCATTTGGGATGTATCTCACCTGACACCTGCAGCAGTTGGAAAGACCCCAAAAGTTCCTCACCAAGAGAATAAAGGGTCTTAAACATATGTCATATGCTGCCCGACTGAAAAAACTCCAGCTCTATTCAGTCGCATACCGCCTACTCAGAGGTGATCTGTGCCTGACGTACAAGGCCATGTCCAATCCTGAATTAATGGACATGCTCCGCCTCAGAAAATCCAAATCCATCAGAGCCACGAGAACAAGTGACTTAAACCTCAACACAGAAATAAATAGGACGTGCTGGAGGGACAGATTCATAACCCAGCGGCTCCCTACACTCTGGAACAGAATCCCAGTCCATGTTAGGCAGAGCCCCTCACTGACTCTATTCAAGAGAAATCTCGACGAGTGGATGGGAGATCGTAGGCTTACCCCGGGGGTCATCTCTGTGTCACTACTAGACAGAGGCATAGTAAACTAAACCCTAAAAGGGCGTAGTATTCTCATCCTAAGGGGTGGTGTAAGCCACATACACTCTGGCTAGGCTTATAAATGCCTTAGGGCAGATAGCCTAGTACGAACCTATGAACCTATGTCAATATATTCCCTCAGTGTTTCATCTATTTTAACCAGGTATGTGTGCAGTTGTCTGATATCTTCCTGTAGGTTACTGGAAGGCATGTCTGAAGGTTGCATTGCTTTTTGCTGAACAGTTGCAGAACTTTCCCCGTCAGTGATTCTTCCTCACTTTTTTGTAGCTGATTTTTCCAGTTGCTGTGTATTTCTTTTTTCCTGGAATCCAGGCAGTGCACGTACTAGACAGTTACTGAAATTTACCCATAAACACAAGTCTGCTGGCCTTCTGTGTTGAGTTCTGTTTTCACACTGGTAGAGCTAGAGTTAAGTTGTTACTCAATGTGCAGCCATATTGAAATCCCAGTGTCTACCAAGATCTTTAGCCACTGGGGCCAACCTTGTTGTGATCTTATTGCTACCCCTCTCAGCACCAAATGCTGTAGCTTTTTTGCCCTGATCTCTCAGGAGGGAGATAGAGTGAGGGATGCTCTGATCCACACTTGGCCCCCGAGCCTCCAGTATGGTTTTCCACCTTTCTTTTCATATCACAGTTTCTTCAGAAAGCAATTTGTTGCAAGGCAAAAATGATCCTCATTGCCATCTTTTAGGATTAATAGACATGGTTCCCTTTTCTGTGGTCTCATCTGAATCAGCCTCCCTGGTTACTGGATCCCGTTCCAGACCTGGTTTCTCACCCACCTGGCCAGCTTCATGCAGACATCAAAGGCTTAAAGCTGACCAGTTAACTTCTCCTTTTCCAGTGATGGCCAGAAATCCCAAGCTTTCTTCCCCCTGTGCTCCACATTCTGTCTTCCTCTCAAAAAACAGATACTAGGAAAGTCTGTAACAGTAAATGGAAAAGGTTTTCCATTTGGACTTCCTCCAAGCGTCTAGATCCTTTGTCAGATTCCTTGTCTTCTACTTTGAATTTTTTTTTAAACTGTGTTTCATGAATGTACAGGCTTTTCCACCATTAAGGTCCAACTGGCAGCTATTTCCAATATTCATGTATGAGACAGTCATACACTTATTACTTCATTGAGCATATCCACATCTTTTTTTATGAGGGCCTTTCCTTTCTAGACCATCATTAAGAGTCCCTGTTTCCCCGGGGTATTAATATTTTACTTCAGGCCCTAACCAAGCCCCCTTTTGAACCTGCAGAGTCAGTGGACCTCCAATTTATACCTTGGAAAATGATTTTCCTAGTGGTGATTACCTTCGCCAGAAGAATTACAGAACTACAGGCTCTGTTATACAAGCCACCTTATCTGATTTTTCACAAGGATAGGGTTCCACTTTGACCAATCCTAACTTTCTTCCTTTGTTGACTTCAGAATCTGCTCTCAGACAATTAATATGTTTATTTTCTTTCCTAATTTTTCATACAGAGGAAAATACGCCTTGCAATTGTTGGATATTAATCTCTAAATGTGATTCTTTTTACATTACACCAAAAATTTCATAATTTGTCTCTTTTCTTTTCTAATTTTTCAAACAAAGGAGAATATACCTTGCAGTTGTTGGATGTTCCTCCCCAAATGTGATTTTTTTTTACATTGCACCAAGAATTTCAGGAAATCTAACCAACTATTTCTTTCATTTTCTAAGGCTAAATTGAGAGATAATGTTTCCAAGGTCATACTAACCAGTTGGCTGTCCAGTGGTATTTCTTTTGTTCTTACCTCATACACCTAAAGCGCAGTGTATTAGAGCTCTTGCAGCATCTGTAACTTTCTTTGCTAGAGTACTCATTGATAATGCTTGTGCCACTGCTGCTGTGTGGTCTACTGTTCATACTATTCTTTCCCATTACAAGCTGGACTTGCAGTCTAGGTCCTGGTTTTCATTTGACTCCACCATTGTCCAGAATATTCTCTTTTGAGGCCTTCCAAGGTTGTTACTAGCAGGGGGCTCTGTCCCAATAGTTGAAGCAGATAGAAAAGACAATGTGGGATACGAAAGTTATGTAATTACCATAACACTTAATCTGTGTTGTCTTCTTCTGTCCATCTCATCTTTCTCCCACTTCCTCCCTCTTCCAAAGTGTCACATGAATGACTCCAGATTGACCATATAGGACCTGTCTGGAACATTGTCTTATTTACTGTCTGACACTGTTATCATTGTTTATCTTGGGTATCATTTTTCCTTTTATATAGCATAGGTAAGAGTTTTTGTTATAGGTAGACTAACTCAGTCTGCTGAAATATGAAGATGATAGCTTTTATATGACGGCAGGAAATATGAAGATGGTAGGGGATTATGAGTAGAAGGAAAGAGGTTGAGCCCTGGATTCAAGGGTCTAAAAAGTTGCTGGTCTTGGATCCGATATGCCACAAATAGCTGAGACAGATGGAAGGAGACAAGACAGATCTAGCATTATGGTAAGTACATAACTTTGTTTCAGTGTCATGTAATCTGCAGTTGTCTGTAAAAAGTGATTATTTCCTGTTTTCATTTTCTAGCTGTAGCATTAGTGTAATTTGTACCACCTTTCAAACCCAAGGATACTGTGTCATTTCTACTAGTAATCATGAAGTATTGCAGTACTTCTGGATGCAGAAACAGGTAAAATTACCAAGGCATCTGATAATGATGCCTAAAAAAATCCTGAATTAGGAAAATGTGTACTTAACTCATTACAGCTGAGTGCACATCCAGGCATTTCTGCAGTTAACTGCTACTGACCCCTGTAAGCATCAAATATTGTTTGTTCATATTTGCATGAATAATTCCAAAACCATGCTGCATAAAATGAATCAAAACATTTTTCATCTTAAAGCACACGTGACGGCAAGCACAATTTTATTGATATTTGACTTCTGTCTAATGCAGCTAAAGAGATATTGAATTTTTATTTGTATACTGTTTATTTGTATTGTAATAATTTTCATATATCTTTAAATATCTCAACATTCAGGTAACACACACACAGAGCTGCATAGCTTCATATGAAAGCTGACATCTGTATGAAGAAAATTTGCTGACAGTATGTGTTTTGCTTGAATGGTTACTGAGATATCATAAGTTGTTTATACATCATTATCCAGAAGCCGCAGTGGTGCAGTGGTAGCGTTGTTGCCTCACAGCAAGAGGTTCTCCCGTTCGATTCTCGGCTGGAGTACCTTCTGTGTGGAGTCTGCATGTCCTCCCCACAGTCGAGTGGCGTTTGAAAGATATGCGTAGAATGGGTGTGCCTTCGCTGAAGGTTGGGCATCGAGCTGGCACCTCGGCACCCGTAAAGAAATCTACTACCAATCATTAGCAGACCGGAGTTCTGCTGTGGCGACCCCTAACCAGGAAAAGCCGAAAGAAGAACAACAAAATTAGTATTCACTGCCTTTATTATGACTTATAAAATCCAGTTTAAAGCATCAAACTGAATGAATACTTTTAATGTAAAGATTAGTTTATCCTGAGCAGTTTGCCATTTACAATTTTCTAGTAACACTTATGGTTCCAGAGATATGAATATTTGTTTGAACTGTAAGGTAATAACTTCATTTTAAAGGCTCAAGCCATACCGACTGGGAGTTAAAAGTATGCACTCAAAAGAGCTGCACTGGAGGTAATGAGTAAGCCATGAAATATAGTGGATAGGAGCCAAGTCAATACGTAAGGAATATTTTGAGCCAGACCAGTTTGCATCCCTCAGGCTTTGATTGACTCAGTTGGTTTAAAACCAGGTTAGTGCTGTTTCAAGCAGGATGCATGTTCCTAATATTTTTCCTTCAAGCCAAAACAAATGTCAACTGCAGTATGTTTGTTAACTGCAATGATGCCGACAGTTCTTTATTATGCTACTTTATTGTCAGTATTAAAGATTGCAGCCTTTATTAATTGATGTTTTTAATTGTGTACATATTTGTTTTGAAATTCTCATATAACTGACTGTCTTATGCAGTGCTGCCTGTGATTTGCAATGGTTTCTTCACAGGACATGATGTTTTGATGCATATAACTATAACTATGGTATGATTTACTGGCTGACCATGTAAAACAGTTGGCAGCTCTGACTACAGTGAAGTCCATACATGCACTTTTGACGTGTACTGGCACACAGAGATCATTCCTCAGTTTCTGATTTTGACCATTTATGAATCTGCTGTCATTTCTTTCAGCTGGTTTGCTAGTCTGTGCAGCCTCTCAACGTTGATACTCTACTTCCTTTCTTTATAGTTCCCAGTGGAGTGCAGATACAGCAATGTTAGTACTTTGCTTTGTCTTTTCAGGTCTTACAAGAGCAGGATTGTGTTTCAGCTCCACACAATCAGTGCAGTAAAATACATGAACACCATGTATAACCACTAATGTGAAACTAGCCAGTATGGAGTATGTGATAGAAATAGATCATAGGAGGTTACTAGGCTAATGGTTCCAGGGCCCTTACAAGCCTAGCTAAGTTCAACCCATGTTCCCAAGAGTGTCTGGTTCAAGCAGACACTAAAATCAGCACCTATTCTGTCCCCGACTTATACACATATCCATTACCAGTTGTCACACTATCTCTGACCATGACTGCTGGCATACCTCTCAACTGTACAGATTTTTGCTTCATATTTTTGGTCCATTTTTCATTAAATTGTGGTTTTCTGGCAAATCATTAAAGACTGAAGTTAGAAGATAATGACAGACATTTGAGTTTCATACTTCATACTCTTCAGAAAATTCATATTAATGCAAATCCTGTCATTCTATCAACTTTCTAAGATTGTATGAGCAATATTTAAAAATTGTCCATATTTTTGGGCCTTTGTCCCACTTTTATTTATGACTTTGTTCAGATTTCTTGTTCTAAGAGGTTGAGAGATATGCTGCTGGGACAATTCATTTTACTGCTGAGCATAGGCAGTATATGCCATCATCAGTACAGGTAATATTCCTGGTAAGAGATAGTGGTGTAATACAACGAGTTGTCCTGTTGGAAAGAGTTGCACATTAATAGTGATATGTGTTTCTAGTCCATAGTATAGGTGTTTGCTGAGCAGTCAGTGTCAAACATACTGATTGCTAATTACAATATGGATGTTTTACCCCAAGGTCCACTGCAGGAGCATAGTCTCTCAGAATGTTTGTAGATATAATCAGCGGTGTTGTTGCAGTACACATTTCCATCGTTTGTCTATAGCCATGGCTATCAGGAGCCAGTTCTGCTAAGCAGGCAATGTGCTGCCTGAGCCTGGTATAAGAATGATCATGCCAGTAACTAGGTATGTACATGACAATCTGTCAGTGAGGAAAATACATATTTCTCCACTGTGATGTAGCTACACATATGACTACTTTGTAAGACAGCATTCGTCTCATGGACCTAACAGCAGTGCTGTACTTGCATTAACTGAATATTTAACAGTAAAGGCATAGTCTGATGATGCCCCAGAGATTGTAGGGGCAAAAGCGCTTAAGTCTTTTCCCGTTTTATTATTAAAGCAATTATTCCTGTCTACCAGTGCCTTTAGTGTTTTTTATTTTTGTTTGGAAAGTGCTTGATTGGCAGTTGTGTCAGGTTTTAGAGATAAACTGAATATTAACTAACTAGCTATCAATATGGCGCTCTGTCAGCCAGGGCAGTAAATTTTTCTTCACTGTGATGTTGTTACAAATATGACTACTTTGTAAGTTAGCATTCATCTCACTAACCTAGCGGCAGTGTTGTACTTGCAGTAATTGAATAATAAATATCGTTATGACTGACATCTTGATTTTATCATTACATTGTAGTTTTACTACTAATTTCTGTTCATGCTGTCTTAAAAAATTCTCTTTGAAATGTAGCTGTCAGAGCAAAGAAAGGGTTCTGTTCTCCTTTCACATGCCTTTCAGACAAATCTATAGAGATTCAAAAACAGACCTAAGGTATATGTTATGGTGTCCAAGTTAATGTCACAAGCTCAAACCTAGAAAGATGTCACAACACTAACAGATGGTGATTAAGGAAGACAGGTGCATGGGCATCATACCGTGTACTCTGGAGATGACCTGCACACAACAGATAGCAATGATGGTGAAGAACCTGATCCATAATGAATGTATGCCAATGTGACTGGACATCCATAGAAACCCCACAAGTAAACAGATATTACTGAGGCTGCCATCATAGTAACAAGAACTTTAGATATGATTTTATGTATACCTTTATTTTTGCTATACGGTGTTTTGTATGTCATCATGCTAAGAGTTGGAGGAAAAAAACTGAGGAATATCAATCCAGTTCCCTTGTTTATAAAAGTGCCTTTTTGGTCATACTATCTGTTTGACAAATCTGCCTTGGTTCCTGTTGTGTATTTATCAGTCATTTTTGTCTTCTTATGTTGTGCTTTTGGAGGTGTGTGCAAGGGTTATAAAGGACACAACCAAGACCGGGCTCCATGCCAGTCAATAAATAACTTAAGGGCTGTGGACTGTATTTTACTGATACAAGTGTGATGTGTATTGTAGGTGTTTGGATGGCGTGGTGGTGCAGTGGTTAATGTTGTCACCTCACAGCAAGAGGTTCTCTCTTTTGATTCTCAGATGGGTGCCTTCTCTGTGGAGTCTGCATGTTCTGCCTGTGTTCATGTGGGTTTTCTCCAGGTGCTCTGGTTTCCTCTCACGTTAAAAAGACATGTGTCGGGGGCATTTCTCCCCAGGCCTCCACTGAAAATTGGCTTTTCCAAGTCAGACTTTCCCATTAAACAAATGTTAAATAAATAAAATCATTATCATGCCATATGTACCACATGATACAAACTTATCTGACAGGCATGTGTGACAGGACTGGCAATGACAGATACTGATGGATATTAGCCATCACCCCATCAGACGTGGTGGTTACATGAGCTGTTAATTCTCAGAGCACCTGGCTAAATATGGGTCTTACAGTATGGTGAATTTGTTCACAAACTTCATTATCAATATATAGCAGGTACATTTATTGGCTATTATGTATTCTTTCAAGTGCTGTACAAAGCAGTTTTTATTTTTCAGTATGTGCAACACTCTTGGCTCATATGTGGTATAGAGAGTGGAGATAAACAGGTCAAAAGGTAGTTGCACACATGTAAACAAATGTTGTTCCCTTTTATAGCAGTAACATTCAGAACTTTAATGCTATGCAGTTTGAATGAGCAGAATGCTTCCTTGCCTTTCTTTATTCTGAAATCATGACTATTGCAAGCATGAGGACTGACTGACAATGTGTGGGTGTGAAGCACTGGTGCAATATCTGACACATTACCAAAAGTAAGGTCTCTTAAAGTAGTTATTTGTTTACTGTATCATTTTATTGTTTTTCTTTCTACTGTGCCAGTGATTTGTGACTGATAACTACATTACAGGAGATGCCACTGCAGGAGTACAGTGACTGAATGTCTGCTCATGAGGTGTTTAATTTTTAATGTATGTATCAAGAAAAGATTGAGGAGTGAGGAAACTGTTTTCCTGTGAAATTCTGTCTGAGTGGACACAGCCTTTTAGTAGTAATGTGTACTGGTGAGCCTGAACCAGCAGTAGCAATGATGAACTTCTAATGGTTAAGTGGCTGTCCATGCTGAACCAAGTGTGCAACATCTATGTGTACAGCAGTGAATTTTTCCCACAGTGTATACATATGTAAAAGGAAGGATATGGTTTGATTGAGGAGAGTTAGGATCTGAACTACTGTTTTTCTGAATGCATTGCTATAACTGTCAGCATCTGATGTCCTTTTCATTCTTCCTCACCACTGGGTCTAGAATCCAATCCTCTGATCCAACTCAGTCGCATTATTCAAGACTTCGAATCCAAGCCTCATCCTACTCCCTTTACCCATAACCCCCTAAGACACCCCCAACTCCTCAGATCTTGTTTGCTGCCATTCCAGTCAGACGCAAGACCCAGCCTCTCGCTTGAGAATCACAAAAGTGATCTGAAGATGTTTTCATTGGTCTTCAACCAGTGGGATACAGATCCGGGATGGATCCGACTTGGCCACATTCTTTCCAGCATCGGATCTGAGCTTCAAGCTCCTCCCCTACCCATAATGCTCCTGTTGCCTTCCTCCGCTCAGATCTTGTTTGCAGAGTGTAACTCTAGCATTATGGTCTGTGCTCTAGGCTGTTTTTTTGGTAAGTGAATTTGTTCTTTAATTCTAGTTTTCAACTTTTTCTATCTTCCTTTCCAACCCATCACCTTTCCCTACTACTCGTGCTCAGGTGTCAGTATTTAGTTGACAAAAAAAACTTATTCCTGTTTCCCCTCTCTATCTGTTCTTTAGAATGTGTGTGTGTGTGTGTGTGTGTATATGAGTGAGTGCTTGTGGGTTCTCTCTCCATTTTTTTATGGCTGAGCACCCAAACCAGGGTTCAGGAAGTGCAGAGTGTGGCCATAAGCTTTTCCCCATGGATGACCACTCTCTCTGTGTAGTTTGCTTAGGCCTCCAGTACCTCGATTCCTCCTGCTCGATCTGCTTGGGGTTCATTCCGCGTGCATTGATTGACAGGAGGAATAAGCTGATCCTTAAGTGCCTCCTCCCTCCTCCTGCTTAGGAGGCCCATGCTTCTTCTCCTGCTTCTGTTGTTTCCTCTGCCCTGGCTTCTGGGACTCTGCCTCCTGCCAAGACCACCAGGGATGGGGAGAAGTGCAAACACAGGGACCGGGATAGGCCGAGGAAGCAGTCCCCTGACCGCTCTTCCTAGGCCAAGCCTCGGGTGAAATTTCACCCGGCTCCTAGCTCGGGCTCCTCCTGGTTCCATTCACCTTGCTTCTCCCTGTAGTCGGACGTGTCTCAGGGCTGTTCCCTGGTGTCGGCTTCCCCTCACTGCCTGTCTAGCCCAGTGTCGGTGTCCTCTTACACCAGGCCCACCCGCAGCCTCTGCGAACCCAAGGTGGGCAGGATGTTGCGGAGATTCATTTACACTCAGATTCAGATGGGAGTCTTGCCTGCTGCCTCCCCATCTGGGATTGGGGGAATGCAGTCTGCCTTTATCCCAATCACTCCTTCTCCAATCCGACCGCTGGCTTCGGAGTCTTTGGGTCTGAGGCCTCTTGGCGTCAGGGGGTTGGCACAGATGGTACCCGGTACCTCAGTGCCGACCATTGCCCTGAGCAGGTTGGCTCCGATCAGATCAGAGCTGACTGGCTCTGGGAGCCGTAGCCTCAGTGCCGAATCTGAAGTGGTGGTGTTGGCTCTGAGTTTTTCAGAGCTGGGCCGTCCACTTGGAGTCTCGATGCCTGGAGATTTGGCTGTCGCTCACCTGCTGATTCAGAGGATTACAGACCCAATCATGATCCCAGCTCCAGGGGGTGCGTTCTCCTTCTGCTTTCGACATGATAGAGAAGGTCCTCTTGGTTCCATCAAGACCATTAACGCTTTCTTCCTCTGAATCCATCCTGACTCCTTCTGTGTCTGGTCCGGATTATGCCATCCTGGCCCCTCAGAGACAACTTGCCACCTCTCCACCCCAGGGAGTTCCCCCCAAGGGAACAGCTTGACATTTTCGAGTCCTCCCCAGAGACCCCCTCCCCCTGAGGAGGTTCCTCGAAAACACACGTGTAAAAGGAGACACTTAGACTCCCTGCCGGAGTCTGTCATGAAGGACACCGACTTGGAGGAAGGGGAGCGGTCAGCCCCAGAGGATGTCTCCTTTGGATATATCATGGATATCCTTCGTCAGCGCATGTTGTGGTCTGCCCAAAAACCCAACCCTGATGAGTCGGTGTTCCTGGAGGTGTTTGGCGCAGGACCCTCTACATTCTGGGTGTCCCCTCCAGTGGATCCCCTGGTGGATCTTATTACATCCTGGGCGTGGAAGGAGCCCGACATGGTGGAGCCTATCCCCAAATGCCCTGATAAGATCCTCAGTGCCTCTTTAGATAAACCACACTGGTCTAAGGGATCCCCTTTCGATGCCATGGTGGTGGCGGCATCACCAAGAAGGAGCTAGCACAGAAGAGCTCCACGGTCCATCCACCGGACCGAGAGTCTAGGACCATGGACCGTTTTGGGAAGCGGGTTTACACTTCAGCAATGTTTTCTATATGTGCGCTGAACTACATGGTACATGTTATCAGGCTCCAGCGTGACCTGGTTAAAGAGATTACTGGATCTGCCCCAGTGTCCATGTTGGTAGAGGAAAAGAAGGTTTTTCCTCCTGGATGGCCACCCTCACCTCCATCTCCAACATCTCTATGTGACTCCTATCTCACACCACCAAAGGCACCGCTAAAGTGGCTGGAGCAGGCATTGCCATCAGGTGTCACATCTGGCTTTGACTTTGTGCCTTTTTGGAGCCCTTTAAGGTGTCTTTTATGAAGACCCAATACGATGGTTCCATTTTTTTTGGAAAGACTGTATGTGACACTTTGGTCCAGCGTGAGAAGGATGGGAAGACCTTGTCTGCCATCAGAATCCCCTTCTCAACTCCTCAACAAACCTTTTCCAGAAATCAACTAGGGGTGAAGAAGATGTAGTTCCGGAAGTCTCATAGTTATTCCCAGGATGCTCAGGATTCGCCTTTCCCCAGAGGCAGAGGGGGATTTGACAGACACCACCCTTGTGGCAGAGGGGGTCTGAGGTACTACGGGTCTCGCAATTCCTTCCTGGATAGGACCGCTTAGCAGCCCTGAAGGGTTGCCCGGCTGCTCGTCTCTGGAGGCAGTCGGAGGTCGACTCTCACTATGCCTAACAGCCTGGAAGTCTATAACAGACAATCACTGGGTGTTGCAAGTCATATCCAGAGGATATTCAATTCTCTTCACTCAAACACCTCTCCGTCTCAGACACCTCCCGGATGTCCCACCCATGCAAAGGGAGGATGCAGCAGTGGAAATTTCCAAGCTTCTCAAAAAATGAGTCATCCAGTCCATTCCCCCAGACCAGTCCAGGTTAAGCCTCTATTCCAGGTTCCTTTTAGTGCCAAAGAAAACGGGGGACTTAAGACCAATTTTGGATCTTTCAACCCTGAACCTGTCTACTGGTAATATGAAATTCTGGATGATCACATTGCAATCTATCCTGCCCTTCCTGCAGGAGAACGACTGGATATGCTTGGTAGACCTTCAAGACACTCACTATCACATCAAAATGGACAGACGCTCTCAGAGGTTTCTCCACTTCTGGCTGGGGACCAATCATTACCAGTTCATAGCACTACCCTTTCATCTCACCACAGCCCTCAGGGTGTTCACTAAAGTGATGGTGGTGGTAGCAGCTCACCTGCGGCTGCAGGGCTTCCAGGTCTTCCCCTATCTGGATGATTGGCTCCTTTTTGCTCCTTCCAGGCATTGACTCTGCCAAGCCAGGGATTTCCTTATTCAGACTGTCCACCAGTTGGGCATCAATATAAATCTCAACAAATCCCTGTTAGAACCAGTTCAAATTCTGGATTTCTTTGGAGCTTAGATAGACACCATTCAGACCAAGGTTTTTCTGATGCCAGACAGACTTCAGTACCTCAAACATCATCTCTTGTGCATCCTTCAACTTCAGTCTCCCCCAACGGAATTTGTCATATGGGCATTGGGGTCCATGGTGGCCCCAATCACCCTCATACTCACAGCCTGTTTACACATGAAGGTGCTCCAATGGACTATAGTGGTCATTTCTAGATCTACCATTGTTCCATCCTGTTCATCTGTCTTGAGCCTGCAGGGATTCTCTTGTCTGTTGGATTTAATCCCCGGACCTTCTTTGGGGTCATTTTTTTATTCTTCCTTCCCCACTGACCATGATGACCACGGATGGCTCCCTTCTCGGGTGGGGGTACATTGCTTGGGAGGGACAGTCCAAGGGATGTAGTCTTCCCTGGAGACCCAGTTGCATATCATCATCTAGGAGATGAGGGCAGTGCTATTGGCGTTGCAAGTTCTTCATGCCCATCTTCACCTAGGGCCGATTGCCATCCAGACAGACAACATGTCGGTAGTCTGGTACATCAACAAACAGGGAAGAACCAGGTCTTATCCCCTTTGTCATGAAGCCATGAGATTGTTGGACTGGGCAGTCTCCTCCAGCCACTTTCTTGTGGCAATGCACATTCCAGGAGGTCCAATATTCTAGCGGACAGGCTCAGCATGTCTATCCTGATGTGTTACGAGTGGCCTATGAATCCTTCAGTAGTGAAAAAGATCTTTTGAAAGTGGGGTCAGCCTTGCTGTGATCTCTTTACATCTCCTTCCAAGTACAGCGAGTTTTTCATTCTGAACCCCTCTTTGGGGGAGTCCCCCAGAGACATTCTGGTTCATGCTTGGCCCTCCAGTCTTCTCTTTGATTATCCTCCACTTCCCCTGATTCCAAAGTTCATTCAGAAAGCACAACGGCTGGGGAGCTTAGTCATCCTCATTGCCCTCTTCTGGCCTCGCCAAGTATGGTTCCCCTCTTTGTGGTCTCATGTAGTGTGTTGTCCTGGACATTAGTTCTGGTTCTGGATCTGATTTCACATCCCTCAGGGATTCCACATCCAGATCTGGCCAGTCTGAAGCTTACCGCTTGGCCGCTCCAGTTCCCATGATAATTAGGACTCCCGGGCTATGTTCTCCAGTTAAGAAGATATTGGCAGCGGCTCATAAATCTTCGACTAGGAATGTTTATTCGAGTAAGTGGAAATGTTTTTCGATTTGGGCATCTCAGCGTGACTTGGATACTTTTACTGCCCCGGTTCCTGCTATTTTAGAGTTTTTGGCAGGTATTTTTCAACAAGGTGCCAGCTTTTCTATGGTTAAAGTTCAGCTGGCGGCTATATCTAACTTTCACATAGGGGATAATTCAGCTTCTCTGGCTTCTTTTAAGCTCTGTAAAGCCTTTCTGAAGGATACTTTTTTCTAAGGCCACCAATCAAGGACCCAAGCCTTAGTTTCTTCCCCATTTGAACCCACTGCTTCGGTGGATTTGCAGTTCCTAGCTTGGAAGACAGCCTTCCTGATTGCTATTACTTCAGCTAAAAGAGTGTCAGAGCTTCAGGCCGTATTGATTAAGCCTCCCTATATGATCTTCCGTAAAGATAGGGTATCTTTACGCACTAATCCTTCTTTTCTTCCGAAAGTGGCCTCGAAATCAAACATTAATCAGATTATCAATCGCCCTGCTTTCTTTCCGAAATTTCAGAATAAGGGAGAGTATAAATTGCACCTGCTGGATGTTCATAGACAATTATGTTTTTACTTGCACAGAACAAAGTCCTTTCTCAAGTCTGATCAACTTTTTGTTTCCTACTCTAAGCCCTTTTTAGGGAAACCTGTATCAAAAGTCACTTTTGCTCGTTGGATTTCCCAGTGCATACTTTTGGTGTATTCAACCAAAGGATTATCTCTGGCAGGTCAAGGTAAGGCACATTCTACTAGGTCTGTCCCTACTTCAGCTGCTTTTTGGTCCAGAATTTCTTTGGATGACATTTGCTCTACGGCTACCTAGGCATCTTCACTTGCTTTCATTTCCCATTACATGTTGGATCTTCTATCCAGAAGCAAGGCATCCTTTAGTCCGCCGTGCTCCAGAATATCCTTCCTTGAGGGACTCCCAGGTTTTTAGTAGCTGGGGACTCTGTCTCACAGGTTGAAGACCAAATGAAAACAACTTCAGATAAAGAAGTTATGTACTCACCATAACATTCCATTTCAGTTGTTGCTTTTCATTTGTCTTCAACTGTCCCTCCCTCCTTCCCCCTGCATTATGTGGGCTGTGTGGTTGTCTGGCTGGAAGAGATGTGGCCTTTTCTTTGGCATAACTGGTTATCTCTTATGATATTCTCTGGGTAATTTTGCCAAGGGATAAGGCATTGAGTCAGGTTGGGATGCTATGGTGAGCAACAAACTCAATCTGAGGGGGAGGAAGGAGACAGGGGCATTATGGGTAGAGGAGGAGCTTGGAGCTCGGATCTGATGGCGGGAAGAATGTGACCGAGTCAGATCCATCCCGGATCCATATCCCACAGGATGAAGACAAATGAAAAGCAACAACTCAGATGGAATGTTATGGTGAGTACATAACTTCTTTTTTTTTTTTACCTTGTTGGTGACTTTATCTTTTTCCCTCCCTTTCAGAAACTTACTTTTTTTTTTGTTGTTGTTGTTAGACTGTAGTGTCTGTATTTTTCTAGACAGTCAGAGGGAGTTTACAGCTGACGAAGTTCAAAAGCTGCTTCAAAAAGGAGTCATCAAAAAGGTCTGGAACAAACAGGATTTGAAATTACTCCTGCTTCTTTTTGGTTCCAAAGAAAACAGGAGACCTAAGACCAATCCTGGATCTAAGCAGTCTAAATCTTTGTGTAATGAAGTCCAAGTTCTGAATGGTTATGGTACAGTCCATTCTACCTCTTCTGCACAAGGATGATTGGATGTGCTCCATAGATCTTCAGGATGCATACTATCACATAAAACTAGACAGGCGATCCAGGATATTTCTATACTTCTGGCTGGGAGCCAATCACTGTCAGTTCAGAGCACTGCCCTTTGGACTCACCACAGCCTCCTGGGTGTTCACCAAATGCATGGCGGTCATAGCAGCTCACTTGAGATTCAGGAGATTTCAGGTGTTTCCATATTTAGATGATTGGCTCCTTACTGCCCCAACCAGGCATCAACTGATTCAGGCCAGAGATTATTTACTTCACATCTCAAACTCCTTGGGAGTCACAATAAATCTTGCAAAATCCAAACTAGCTCCATTGCAGAATCTGGAGTTTATAGGAGCTTAAATGGATACTCTACACACAGTGGCCTCTCTTCCAACATACAGTATCACATCTATAAGAAACCAAGCACGAGACTTACTATCCCACCCTTCTCCTCCTGCGAGGTTGGTGTTACGGGCAGTAGGGTCAATGTCAGGAGCTGTCATTCTAGTTCCTCTGGCCAGGCCATTTTCTTCATGTGGCTACTCCAGTGGACCTTGGCAATTCAATGTTCAATCCTTTATCAGCCTCGGGTACAACTGCTGCCCATACAGACAACATGTCAGTGGTCTTGTACAGCAACAAGCAAGGAGAAACTCATTCTTACACATTGTGCAAGGAGGCCATGAGGATCTGAGAATGGGTGATCTCTTCAGACATGAGTGGCCCCTCAGACAATCAGCAGAGAACATGATTTTCAGCCATTGGGGCTAGATTTGCTGTGACCTATTTGCCTCTCCCCTCAACCACAAGTGCAGTGAGTACTTCGCTCTGATCTCCCCTCAGGAGGCGTCACCGAGGGATGCTCTAGTCTATAATTGGCCCCAGGTCTTCTTTATGCGTATCCTCCTCTCCCTCTGATTCCGAGATTTCTTCAGAAAGCAATCAGATCAAAGAGCTCCGTCTCCTCGTTGCCCCCTTTTGGCCTTGTTAGGTGTGGTTCCCCCTTCTATGGTCTCAACTCGGATATCCTCCATGAGTTATGCAGCCCACTCAGGATCTCCTGTCTCAACCATAAGAATTCCAACACCCCAATCTCCAAACCCTCAAACTAACCACATGGTTTCTCCAATTCCAGTGATTGTCAAGACAGTCCAGGCTTGCCTTCCCAGTTCATGATATTGTTTTGGCCTTCCAGAAATATTCCACAAAAAAAGGTGTACAATAGTAAGTGGAAAAGATTTTCTATATGGGCTTCCAAGGAGAACATTGATCTCTTTTCAGCTTATTACTTTTTCTCTGTTATCTTTTTGAACAAGGGGCTAGTTTTTCCACCATTAAGTAACAGTTAGCAGCCATATCCAGTTTTCTTACAGGAAACCAGCATCTCTCCTTATCTACTTCTAAATTATGTAAAGCCTTCATGAAAGGAGTTTTCTATTCAGATCTCCCTTAAAGGAGCCTTCTCCACCTTGGGATCTCACCGTGATTCTTCAAGATTTGACTCAAAAACCCTTTGAACTCGCAAGCAGCTGCAATTTGAAATATCTGTCTTGGAAGACTATTTTGTTGGTGGCCATTACATTAGCAAAAAGAATCTCTGAATTGCAGCCATTATCAGCAAAACATCCTTATATCATCTTTCATAAAGACAGAGTGTCGTTGTGAACCAATTCTTCCTTTATGCACAAAGTAGCCACCGAGTCCAGTCTTAACCAATCCATTCAACCTTCAATATTTTTTCACAATTTTTCAAATAAAAGTGAATATATGATCTGATGATGTCAATCTTCATTCATTCTTCCTCCATTCAATCCTTGGAACTGGCTCAGCCATTATACAGCTCGCACCAGCCAAAGAAATCTCAAGCTAAGACTCTACCCACAATGGCCCTCTCTCCATTACCGCATATCTTGTTTACCGCTTTGATAGCAGGACGCATCAGCCGATACTCTCCAGCTAATTTAAAAATGTATTGATCTTTTTTAAAAAAATTCTGTTCTTTCTAAACCCATAGTTATTATTTTACTTCTCGTTTATATTTCATGAGTGATTCTGCTTCTCTACCCTTACTTTGCGGTTACATCGTTACCATTGTTGGTAACCTTCCCCTCCCCTATTTTACCTTTTAAAGTAGCTCTATAGTACCATTGTTGGTGTTTCTTTTCTATCCTACCTAGCTTGGTATTTCTTTGTACCATCATTGGTAGAAATTTCATCTGTCCTGTGTGTGTATGTATATACATGTCTGTGAGCTTTTCTGTTGGTGACTTTTCTTCTACTGACAAAATGGCAGAAAAGCAAAAGGGCACTTAAGATTTTAAGCAGTGCCAAGACTGTGGGCAAAAGATGCCTAATGTGGGCGAAAGATGCCTAATTCAGATGGGGCATCATTCTTGCATTTACTCTTTGGGTGTGCCCCATTTGGATTGAGACTACTCGATCTGTCAGGGCTTGGTAGAAGGACTTAATAAGTTGATCTTAAAAGGGATGGTAAAATCCTCTTCCGAGGAAGCTTTGTCCAAATCAGATCCTACCCCCCTCCTCTAAATCTGACCAAACAAAAAAGAGGAGTCATTTGGTGCAGAGTACCCCTATGACACCAGAGACTAAGAAACACAATTCTTCGGTCTATCAGTCACCTTGGAACGGAGGCTAAGGTTCCAAAATTATCAGAAATAGAATCATTGACAGCGGCTACTGTCGTTACGGCACCAAGAACTTCTGGCACAACCTTCTATAGTCTCCCAGTCAGTACCGACCTCACCATCTGCACTGCAGCAGACTCTACCCCCCCCCCTTTCACTACTGAAGTCTGAACCATTACATGTCCATGGGATCTGACCCTGTTTTTGTAATCTTTGGTACTCTCATCCTTTGAACCAGCAGCAACTTGCCATGTCAAGTTCCTGTTGTTGAAAACTCTTTTTCTAATGGCCAATACTTCTGCCAGGAGAGTTTCTAAAATTCACGCATTATGTTCAAAACCCCATATCTGATTTTTCGTAAGGATAGGGTTTCGTTGAGAACCAACCCTTCCTTCCTTAGGTGGTCTCAGAATCTAATATTAATCAAACTATTGATTTGCCCATTTTCTTCCCCAGTTTCTCCAATAAAGGTGAATATTGCTTGCATTTACTGGATGTTCACAGACAATTATGCTTCTACCTTGACCAGACCACAGTCTAGAAAATCGGACCAGTTATTTGTTTCCTTTTCAGGTCTAACTTAGGGAAAACCTGTCTCAAAAGTTACCTTATCAAGATGGCTAAGAGATTGTGTTACCTTCATTTATAATAATAACAACCACAAGTTATGTGTGCCTGTAAAAGTGGATTCCACCAGATCAATAGCCATATCAGCTGTTTTCCACTCCAGGGCATCCATGGATGAAATTTGTGCAGCTGTAACATGGGCTACTCCACATACCTTTATCACACATTACAAATTGGATATGGTCTCCAGAGGAAGAGCATCCTTTGGCTATATGGCTCTCAGGAATATCCTTCCATAAGGCCACCCAAGACCTAAAGTAGCTGGGGACTCTGTCCCATTTGTCAAGAATGAATGAAGATTGACAACATCAGATAAAAAATGTATGTACTTACCATAACATTCCATCTGTGTTGTCGCTCTTCATTCATTCTTGACATCCCACTCTCCTTCCCCTTCCTACAGATTTCCTGAAGAATTGGACACTTGTTCTGGGAACTTATAGGTTTCACCTTGGACATGGCTTCTGCTTTCTATATCTGTTCTTCTGCTGTACTGTTTGGCTGCAAACTCGATCTGAGGTACTGGAGAGAGGGGCATTGTGGGTAGAGTCTTAGCTTGAGAGGTTTTTGGCTGGCGCAAGCTGTATAAGGCTGAGCCAGTTCCGAGGATTGGAACCGAGTCCATTCATCAAGAATGAATGAAGATCTCCTGGTTGACACTATCACTTTGAAGGGATGCATTGTTTACAGACAGTCTGTAGGATAAATATTGTTTATCAAAATAAACTGTAGTTCTTAGCATTTATCTCTGTATAGGATGCAACCACATGATCTTATTGTTATATTGTATCTCACTGTGAATATGTATATACTACTACTTGGCATCAGTAGAATGCAATTACCTGTAACATATTCTTTCTATGTATTTGAATGAAACTGCATGTGCCTACTGATATACCATATGTTACTATTGTCACCGCTGTACTGTATGTTACTTATGTCACTGCTATACTGTACATTACTTATGTCTCTCTATGTTCTTGATGAAAATGTATGATTTCTGTGCACTGTATTTGATGATTTCTTATACTTAAACTGTGCATTAACTACCTTTGGAGCTTTTTTCTGCTGAAAAAGGGCTTTATGCCCAGTCGGAATAATAAATGTCAAATAAATAAATACATTTCAAGGCAAAAAAAAAAAAAAAAGAAAAAGAATGAATGAAGATCGACAATACAGATGGAACGTTATGGTAAGTACATAACTTCTTTTTATACCTTCTTCTTGTTCATCAATTACATTTTTTATCTTCACAGAACAAAACCACATAGAAAATTTGATCAGCTCTTTGTGTCCTTTTCCTCTAATCGCCTGGGTCAGGCAATTTTGAAGATCACTTTGGCCAAATGGATTACAGATTCTGTTTCAGTGATTTACTACCAGGAAGGCTTAGATTTACCTTGCCCTCATAGAGCCCATTCTACTAGAGCCATGTCAGTTTCAACTACCTTTTCTGCCACAACTTCACTTGACAATATTTGTGTGGCAGCCACTTGGTCAACAGTGCACTGCACACCTTTGTCACGCATTGCAAATTGGACATTATTTCTTAAAGCAAAGCTTCTTTTGGTTCGACAGTGCTCCAGCATATCCTTCCATGAAGGCCACTCAAGAGTTATGTAGCTGGGGACTCTGACCTAGTGGTGAGGGAGAATGAAAAGAACAACATCAGATTTAAAAGTTATGTACTTACCATAACTTGACAACTGTGTTGTCCATTTTCATTCTTCCTCATCTTTCCCCCCAACCATCCCCCTTCCAATATTCCTGGAAGATTTTCTAGATAACATAGGAATCCTCAGGTTCTTGGTTTGACCCTCTTCAGAAATTCGGTTCTATTTTTGGTTTCTGAGATTTCTGTGTAGTTGATGTTGAATGATTGACTAGTAATGCAGCAAACTCGATCTGAGGAGTTGGGGATGTCCTAGGGGGTTATGGGTAAAGGGAGGAGCATGAGGCTTGGATCCGAAGTCTTGAATAATGCGGCCAAGTTGGATCCGAGGATTGGATCCTAGACCCAGTCATGAGGAAGAATGAAAATGGACAACACAGATGCCAAGTTATAGTAAGTGCATAACTTTTAATTTTTCCTAAATGGTTATTTCATACAGTGTCATTAACAGAAAAAACTACCGTTGACATGGTCCTGTTTCCGGGATAAAAGTTGGATCCAGATGTACTGCATTACTGCTGTTGCTGTCATTTGCAGATACTCAAAGCTCAAGTGTAATATTACTGACTGCACTTATGTAGCTGTTATTGTTGGGTTTACTACAATATTCTGGATACAAGCGTTCTGGAATCCAATTTTACTCATGTATTTCACAAGTCTTCGTAGGAGCAGTGGCTTACAGAGAACTGGAGAACACTATAACCAATGCTGCCTTACTGCGAGATCTACCAGATGCTTCACCTATTGAGTAAAGAGCAGACATGGAAACATTTAACCCCGCAGTTACATTCTTTGCACCAAAGATGGTTCTCTACTTCTGTTGTGACAGTATGCAAGCATAGTGTGTGTGCTTCTGTCAGATAGATGTGATCACTGTGTCATACACAATGTTTTCCTCACACAGTTTTTCTGTTGTAATTCTGTTGGGGTGGTATAACCACACCTGATGTATATGGCAATGAATATCATGTTAGTCCACTGATGTTAAAACATATGGAGACAAAGTAGTATGTGGGAGCAGGAGTGTTAGACATGCATTACCACCAGGGGTCCAAAGTCACTGTTCTTGTTTTTTTACAGGTTGTGGTTGCCATTCAGTCAGAACTGTGGCAAACAGTGAAAATGGGGAACTTCAGTAGAATATTTCATATCCAAAGAATAGTAGTGGACCAGTTGTAATAAAGGTTGTTAAAAGACTAGTATGTTACTATACATGCCTTATGAACTTTGGTTAAGTAATATTTATAGTCATATCATATAACTGATATGAGAGGTTAGTTGGCATAATTGTTAAGGTATTTGCCTCCCATTCACAAGGTACAAGGTTCGATCCTAATCTCCAACCAATGCCTGTTTGGAGTTTGCATGTTCTTCCTGTGTCTCTGTGGGGTTCCTCCCACCTCCGAAAAACATGCTGAGTGTTTCCATCTCAAATTCACCAATGAATGGAGCTGTGGCACAGCACCAACTCTGTATGGTGCCCCTGTAGGGGGAAGAGTTGTACAGGCCAACCGCTTTGGGGCATCTACTGTGGTGCACAGTATCCTCAAAATAGGAAAACATGGATCACAGATTGTGCGCTGTGGTAGGACTAACCAATTAATGTTGTAAAATATGGCTCTAGATGATTCAGTCATGTTGACTAATGTCGCCATATGGGCATGGGTAGTTACCGGTAATAAGTGGGTTGAGGAACCAGCCTACCCTGACCTACGCCAGGGACCTATGCTAATGGTGGGAGAGGTGTATGTGCCCCAGTTCACCATAAAAGCCCAGCAGCCCTGGGTCAATAAGCTACTGGCCGGCCTGTGTCTAGTTGCTCAGCCTGGGTTACCTGGGATAGCTCTGTTGAGTGAAAGCTGGATGTAAAACCAGTCAACCTGCCAAACATGAACTAAGAATTGCTACACTTAATGTGGGCTCACTAACGGGATGCAGCTTGGAAGTGGATGACTGATGATATGTAGGAGACTGGATATCCTATGTATTCAAGAGACAAGATGGAAGGGCAGTGCAGCAAAGCCACTGGGCTTGGGATCCAGAGTCTACTACTCAGGTGGAGGGCAGGCTAGAAATGGTGTGGAAATTGTGGTGAGCAAGAGACTTCAGAAGGTAGTGAGTGATATAATCAGAATTAGTGACAGACTCATGGCAGTCAGACTCCAGCGTAATGATAGGGCAGTATTCATAATCTCAGCATATGCCCCACAGCAGGGTTGTGATAGTGAGGAAAAGACTGCACATTCAGATAGCAGTTGCAGGACATACTAGATAAGGCAGGACAACATGAATTGGTGTTGATAATGGGTGATTTGCATTCAGCTGCAAGCAGTGGTCAGAGAAGGCTCTAAGGTCAACAGAGACCAGGTTGAAGACCTGGAAGTTGTCTGGAGAGAAAATACAACAGTTCAAGGAATTACTCAGGGCTTTAGCACCCAACGAAGAGGAGGAAATAGGTGGAGCTGAAGAAAAAAATGCAGCACCTCAAAACAGCGTGTGAGAACTACAGAACAGATATATGGCCGATTCAGGTATGGAAATAAGGTACATAAGGAAAGCTGGTGGTGGAATGCAGAAGTCCAGGAAGTTATCAAAAGAAAGGAGTAGTGCAGGAAAAAATGGGAGATAGAATAGACCTACCAGGCTAGGAAGGAATACTGGTTGGCTAAAAAAGAAGCTAAGAAAGTAGTTGCAATAGCAAAGAATAGTGCATCAGAGGCACTGTGTCAACTTCTGGAAAGTGACTCATTAGGTGGCACAAATAAACTATATCAGGTTGCAAGGCAAAAACATAAAGATAAAGAAGATAGTCAGACACCCTTCATGAGGGATGCCAGCAACAACCTGCTCATCAGTCCAGAGGACATCAGAGGCAGGTGGAAGGAGTATTTCCAGCAGCTTCTGAATGAAGAACCCCCATAAAAGCTGTACTGCTCCAGAAACAGCTTACAAGGAGAGAAGAAGAGGAGCCTACCCTAGAAGAAGTAAGAATAGCACCAAGGAAAATGAAGTCAGGGAAAGCAGCAGGCTCAGATGAGGTCATAGCAGATATGATAACGATACTGGGTGAGATAGAGGAGAAATGGCTCCAGAGGGTACTCATAGCAGTGTGGAGAGAAAGGCATATCTCAGATGACTAGAGAATAAGCATACTCGTCCCAGTGTACAATAATAAAGGGGACATCCACAACTGGGGACAGTACTGAGGAATCAAACTCCTATCACATTGCATGAAAGTTCTAGAGAGGGTGATTGATAAACAGATACACAGAGTAGTAGAATGTAAAATAGGAGATGAGCAGTTCGGATTCAGATCAGGATGCAGCACAACTGACCTGATGTTTGGAGTGAGACAGATAGTTGAGAAGAAGCTAGAGATGAGGAAATAATTCAACTGGGCATTCCTAGACTTGGAGAAGGTCCCAAGAAAGCTGCTCTGGGCAGTGCTGCAGTGGTTCAAAGCCCTAGAAACATTGGTAGAATTAGTGCAGGCTATGTAGGGACCCAGTAACTCAAGTATGAACAGTGTTCAGCCTCCCAGAGGAGTTCCCAGTGGGAGTTGTTGCACACTAGGCTTTAGCGCTGACCCACTGCTGTTCATACTGGTGATGGACTACATTAGCAAACAGGTTGGCGAGGATAGATCAACATAGTTGCTGTATGCAGATGATGTGGCATCACAAGCAGACTCTAAGCAAGAACTCCAGAAAATTATAAAACAATGGAATGCAAAACTGAAGGCATATGTGATGAAACTAAGCACAGATAAGACAATGATAATGGCAGCAAATTGGGGAAATCAGAAGAAGCTGAGAATTGAGATATAAGGGAAGATAGTGCTTCAAGTATCTGGGAGGGATGGTTAAGGAGAAGGGAGGTCTGAATGAAGATGTCAAAGCTAGAATCAGAAGGGCTGCAGCCAACTGGCACAGGAGTAGTCTATGACAGAAGAATGCCAATGAACCTGAAAAATAAGGTGTACAAGACAGTGGTGCGACCAGTATTACTGTATGGTACTGAAACATGGGCAGTAAATGCAGAGCAGATGAAGAAGCTAGAGGTGATGGAAATGAAGTGCCTGAGAAGGGTGGTAGGATGCACTCTGTGGAACAGATAAAGACATAAGAGCAGAAGCCAAAGTAGGTCCAGTTGCAGAAAAGATCAGAGAGAACAGATTACGATGGTTTGGACATGTGTGCAAAAAAAGCAGAAGATAATCTGGTGAAGAAGATTTGGGACAGACAGGAAGAAGGTAAGAGGAAACAAGGATGGCCAGCAAAGAAGTGGATGGATTGTATGAAAGATCTGTGACAGTCAACCATGAGTGATGAAGAAGGCAGGAGTGTGGCATTGAATCCAGAGAGATGGTGACAGTTAACATGATTCCCGACCCCATCTAGAAAATGGGAAAAAGGGGGCTGATGATGATGATGATGATCACATAACTGTGTAGTAGGTTAGCAGTGCAATAGTGTAAGACACCCTAAAAGGAAATGCGTGAACCCTGCAAAACACGTTAGTTTATTCATAGGCACCTTTGCCACAAGACTACTGGAGATATAGAAACAGGTTTATTAGCATCTCCACATGTGGTTAACCAAGTATATGGGTCTTCTTATCTGGTGATGTTTTACAATATGACAATGTGAAGGTAACAGTATTGGAAATACAGTTGCAACCTGCAGATTACATCTTGTCTTTCTGTTTTATAGATTAGGTGCAAGACCTCACTGCAGCAATCTTTAATTTTCAAAAGGAACTACATTTATTTATTTATTTATTTATTTATTTGTGTGATGATTTATCTATTCATATTTGTTTACTGGGATAGAGCACTGATCTTGGTGGACCATTAGCAAGCACCATGTGAAAAGGATCACATAAGAAATGAAGAAAACATACAAGGGTATGCTAACAAATTATATATATATATATATATATATATATATATACACACACACACACACATGCAAGAATATACTACAACATTTAGTTCAAGAAGCAGTTAATTTAACAATGTCAAAACATGGACAGAAAAATGGAATTATGCTCAGCAGAGCTTTACGGATGAGATGTAGTCATAATGACTGAGATGGCTGGTGCTACAGAGATAGCAGCATGTCATTACATAGAGAGGTTTGAAGACTTTAGAAGAGCCAAGTGGGAATAGTTGCAGGAAAGGATACCACAGGGAAAAATCAAAGAAAAGGGGAGAGGGGCATGCAGAGGGAAGAGGAGTAGAAAGGAGAAGTGTGAGAGAGATGCAAAGAGAAGAGGGAAGCAGGATGAATGTGAGGCAGTAAGGGGATGAAAAGCTAAGATAAAGATGGATGAAACTGGGATAAAGGGGTGTGTGAGAGATCTACAGGGTTCATGCAATATGTCCTGAGTGGGTGCAGCTGCGCTTTTGCAGCATTTGTCATGCAGTGCCAACAAACAAAGCTCTATCTTTGTCTAGCCACATTTTGTACATTTTAATAATAAAGCCTTTCAATATTTTACATCTGACTAGGGAAGAAAAGGTAAGGAATGTACTCCGGACATTACAGAAAGACAACGGGTGGTACTCCTAGTCTTGGTGTTGGCAGTTGCCCAATGGTCATCTGTGAATAGCATAGCATAGCTAAGCCTATATGCAAATATACTGAGCGCAAGTTATTTGTGATGAAGGCCTATGAGAGGAAACACCTACTTTCTAGAACTGCTTAAAATGTGAAAAATATCTATTTAGTTATATGGGAATTAATTTGTTAATGTGTAAAGTCTCGAATGACATAAGATTCTTTTGGAAGTTGTAGACGAGAGCAGCTGTGTGTATGTCTGCTTGAACTAATGTCGGGCAATTAAAGCAAGCAGTGCTCAGCATTGTTATTCAGAATGAATATTAAAACATATAAAAGGGTTTTATATATTGCCTTAGTGGTGTCCTTATGTGGACTGATTGTTTCTGTGAAAGGGGAAGATTAGGAAGATGGAAAATAAGGAGACATAACAGTAAAGGACACTTAAAAGAAGTTTCTGCTTGAGGAGGTGGAAGAGGCAGGGTTCTATATGGGGAAGAGACCCCCCTTTATTTTTAATTTATTTATTTATTTATTTTTTATTTATTTATTTTTTTAATTTAAGAGGAAAGTTTGGACAGGAAGTAGGGTAGAGAGCTTAGAGGAGTGGATTAAGAAAGGGTATGAGGTGAAAAGGAGTTGGAGCCAGTTCCACCTCAGTCAAAAGGATCTACGATGTTTCCACTGCCTGATGGTTGTGCAATGGAAGTCCCTGATGTTGAAGGGGCGTAGGTCTGTGGTGGCTCTTTGGTTGGAGCCAACTTGGGTAGTGAGTCTTGAAGAAGGTCTTGTAAGGGACAAAAGTGTCTCTCCACTTCCTGCTCCACCACATCGTCTACCAGATGCTGAAGCTCACATATTGTGTGGCTTATCACGCAGTACCATGTCAAGGTGCGTATACGACTGAAGCCACTGTCCCAACCCCATGAGGATGTCCCTGGGGAGGTAGAGGGCAAACACTCCTTGACCTGGAAGGAATGTGGTTGGGCTACTCCTGGAATCTTGAAACTTGTGGAAAAATGAACATGAATAGAAAGAAAAAAGAAATGCAGAGTAATGGATAATTAAAAAGAGATAGGGAGGGTAAAAATGAACACAGAGACAATATGTTCACTCATAATTAGGTGTTATATCAGGTTATACTTTATTTACAGTGCTTATTTAGCATGCAGTAAACAGGTGTAAGATATGAAATGGTACTAAATATTCTGCAAAAATAGTACTGCTAAGCATCTAATAAGCAAGAGTAAGAAATAAAATGGTAATACGTTTTACACAGAGAAAATATTTTACAATATGGTACTGAAATGGATTGTGCGGGAATTATTGTAGCACAGTACTTTTGCAGTTATGATTTGATTTACATCTCAACAATTCCTTAAAAATATATTTCAGTTCATATTCAAAAGAATGCTTTGCTTCATTATACATATTGATTTCAGAAACACTGTTAATATTTGCGTACTGTTGGTTAGCCTTTCTAGCCAATAGTATGCAGAACAAAAGGGATGCATGATTTTTGCCTACCACATACGCGCATGCATATCTGCCAGATATGCATACATTTACTAAACAGCACAGTAAGCCTTTATACACTAGATGCAAACTTATTTTTATTCTGACAATTTGTTACTTCATATTATTATTTTTCTTAACTTTGTTTACTGCAAGTCAGAGACAAGGTTGTCATGACTTCCTCTTCTTTGATACATTTGTTCTGGCTCAAGATTGTCTGGTAGAGATCTGGTACATTTTACAACTTCTGTATTATATTGATATGTATTTTAATTTAAGTGTCTGCTATGCAGTATGCCTTACATAGTTTACCTGTGGTTTCCTAAATAATAACCAAAGTGGCTTTAAGATGTTTCTTAATTTCTGAAAAAAAGAACACTGCAGACTGCATTAATTTATATGCATGTCATTCAGTTGCTACCTTGCCCTTTACTTCTACTCTGCCTGTGGTGTGGTGCCAAATCTGGTCAGCCATCTTGTTATGGCCAACAAATATTTTGTAAATAATTTCTGGCCTACACTGAACAATGCATTTTTAAAAGCTTCATGCTTGTCATAGAAGTTATTCTTTCAGTGGCAATTACTGTGTATTTTCATCTGTCTATCTATCTATCTAGCTATCTATCTAGCTATCTATGTGTGTGTGTATGTGTAAATGCATAAATATATGTATATATATCAGTTTGTGTGTGTGTGTGTGTGTGTATATGTGTATATATACATATATATATATATATATATATATATATATATACATATATATATATATATACATATATATATATATATATATGTATATAGGTTCATAGGTATGTACTAGGCTAATGTCAAAAAAATTTTTCGATCCCAACACAGGAATCCACAAGGTAAGTAGTAGATGTCGACCACAGCGTTCAAATAAAATGGCAATGAAGGCAGCAACCAAGAACCCTTGAACAGTGTAGGCACAAACCCCACGACACACTGTGAATAAAATAATAGAAATAGATTTATTCCACCACAAAACAGCGACAAGGAAAACAGTAAAAAACACTTGGACTAAGCGCTT
This sequence comes from Protopterus annectens, assembly GCF_019279795.1. NCBI lineage: Eukaryota > Metazoa > Chordata > Ceratodontiformes > Protopteridae > Protopterus > Protopterus annectens. The sequence goes on along the minus strand of NC_056748.1, from coordinate 72,971,490 downwards.
TCACCAGTTCAACCGGCTTCTTCAGTATCCTAGTTAACATCCCAAGTTACTCCAAATAAATACTGAAGATTTGCCAACTTCAATCAATTTTCCAATTACTCAATTTTTAACAATTGCAAACCAGGAATCTTAAAGCTGTATAGATGTTAAATACAACCAAAATTCTAAAAGTAACGTCAACTCGAAATTGTTTGTGAATATAAATGAACAATAAATGAACAATAAATGTTAACTAGGACTCTGAAGAAGCCGGTTGAACTGGTGAAAGCGCTTAGTCCAAGTGTTTTTTACTGTTTTCCTTGTCGCTGTTTTGTGGTGGAATAAATCTATTTCTATTATTTTATTCACAGTGTGTCGTGGGGTTTGTGCCTACACTGTTCAAGGGGTTCTTGGTTGCTGCCTTCATTGCTATTTTATTTGAACGCTGTGGTCGACATCTACTATGTACTAGGCTAATGGCCCTGGGGCCTTTACAAGCCTAGCCATAGGATTACCCTGGCATAGTACCACCTGACTTTAGTTCCCATTGCCTCTGTTGAGTAGTGCCACCGGTGTTATCCCCGGGGTGAATTTTCTGTTTCACGTGAGTGTGTGTGTGTGTGTGTGTGTGTGTGTGTGTAAAGATGTATACATACAGTTAGTTATATATACATATACAGATATGTCATTGTAAACATTTGACTGTATGTTTATAAATAAGTATATGTTTACATATACCTTTTTGCAGATGCATGCATTTAGAATCTCAAAATATCGAATTTCAGAATCTCAAGATCATAAAGCCAAAACCTTAAAATCCCGAAACCCCAAAAGTGAGAATTTCAAAATCGTGACTCCTATACTAACCATACACCACGCACATACACATACACACACCTTCTCCCCACACACAAACACACAAACCTACACTACATACAAGCAGGGGGGCAAGCCCCCCTGCGCCTTCCACACCCCCCTACTTAAATATACTAACTCCAAGGTCGCACTACGCAAACACATGAAAACACCACCACACAAGCTACATTCCCCTCACACACACACATCACAGTAACAAAACACACTGACACACACTAAAGCCCCTAACCAAAACCCTTAAACATAAATACTTACCTGAACTTCTAGCTATCCATTTACACAGTGCAACACCGGAAGAGCTACTTCAACATCTCCAGACTTCTGGATTTTTAAATTTGTACTTCTGGGGTTTCAGAGTTTTGAGCTTTCGGCTTCATAATCTCGGGATTCTGAAATTCGATATTTCAGAATTTCGGGATTATAAAGTGTTCCTATACATATATATATATATATATATATATATATATATATATATATATATATATATACATATAAGCATTTTGAGATTCGGTATTATGAGGTTTCAGTATTTTGAGCTTTCGAGATTTTGAGTTCAGTATTTTGAGATTATGGATTTTGAGCTTTCGAAATTTTGAAGTGAACCCATATATATATATATATATATATATATATATATATATATATATGTATGTATACATACACACATGTGTAAATATATATATATGTATATATATGTATATATATATATATATATATATATATATATATATATATATATATATATATACCGTATTTCCACGAAAATAAGACCGGGTCTTATACTCTTTCCCCCGCCGAAATACACATTAGGGCTTATTATCAGGGGATGCCTTATTTACCACCTCCCCCCCCCCCCCGTACAACAGTCTACATTTATTTATGTACAGAAATCAACATTTATTCATGTAGACAAATTGACATTTATTTGGTACTTTTCGGTTATTGGACAACAGTTCTAAGTAACGCGTTAACATTTGCGAGAATTCTACATAAACAGTGCAGCAAACATTTTAACTTCAGAATATCCACACCTTGGCTTTCACAGTGCAATATTTCATGCTAAACAGAAAGTGCAGAAAAATCTGAATACATATATTGGAGGAGGGGAATAAAACTGAAAGCAAAAGCAATCCATTCTGGAACATTATCATAAGTCTCCAACCCCTGATTTCCAGCCTGAATTTCTTGCGACTCTATTTCCTGTAGAACCATTGGCCCCAATCTGTCATGCCTAGCAATAGAGCTCTCCTTAAATGAGCACTGCTAGTCCAAATAGCCTGATCATAGTGCATTGGCAACACAGCTGTCAGTGATTTTATCCCATTAATTTTTCACCCAAGTCACGACCTCTTGCAGTCTAGGCTTTACAAAGTTTCCATGTTGATTTCTCTCCATTCTATTTTCAGTGTAGTCATTGAGTTCCATGCGCAAATGGTCCTTGAATGGCTTGGTGTTATGTTGTCCCATCTCTCCTTCATTCTTGCTGTTTGGGCATATACCAAAGCTCGAGAGCTTCTACTGGCTCAAGGCTAAGTTCTTTCACATGGTGCTTAGCGGCTGTTCCCCAGATCTCGTTTGCCACTTGAAGCTTCGGGATTGTCTTCGCTGGCTCAAGCTTGTAAAATTTGATTTTTTTCATACTTTAATACTAGTAATCTTCTAAATAATATCTGCTATAAGCTATTAGTCTTATATTAATAGCCGTTATGCTAATTATTTCCTTTCCTTGGTAATTTTTTACCTTGTGGCTGTTTATTTTTTTTCTTTGGGCCTTGTCATCTGTTCAAGAATCTGTTTTAGTTAGAGGATTCTTGCCCCTTTCTCTTCCCGTCTTTGGAGTCACCGTTTAAGTTAGAGGCGTCTGCTCGGGTTGGAGGAGATAGTCGTTTTACTGAGAGACTTCTCCTCCTCCTTTTTTCCTTCCTCTTTTCTTAAAAAAAAAAAAAATAAATAAAAAACCTTCCTGTCTTGTTACCTTTCTTTTATAATTACGGTGTTAATTCTTATATTTTTACAGTCATCGTGTGTCTCCTTACAGCAGATATGTCAAAAGAACCAACTAAGGAACATAAATCAGGATTTTAAAAAAAAAGTGCGATTCATGCACTCAGAAAATGTCCATAACTGACAGACGGACACACTAGTTGTGTGTACTGTCTAGGACCAGTCCATCTCCAGGATTTTTGCTCCATCTGTCATAGCTTTAGCGCCAGGGTCTTACAGGAGAGGAAAAACAAGTTCATTTTAAGGGGCTTATAGAAAGTGGATGAAGGCAATCAGACTTCCAAATTAGATACATCTAAAAGGGCTGCTTCATCGGCTCCAGTGTCTGAGCCGACAAGCAGCATCAAAGTTGCTACTTCCTTGGATCTGAAAGTTGTCGGGTCCGAAAAACATCGTTCTTCCTCAGTTCCATCTGCTTCATTGGAACCGTTGCGGAGCCAGAAAAGGAGTCGGTCACCGTCCTTGGAGCCTGTTCTCTCGGTGTCGCAATCTCCTTTATTACAGTCGGTGGCAGGTAATCACAAATCAGTAGTGAAGAAGTTACTCTGAACCCGGGTCCTAGCAAAAATTCTCTCAAGCCCAGCCCATCAAATCGTGGAGCTGGCAATGGTACCTCCAATTACGCCTATTCCTCCTCCGACTCGGACGTGTTTGGAGCCAGAGAGTATGGAAGTCGTTGTGCTGGAACCGCCGGAGCCAGTAATCACTACTGATATCTCGGCTCTGACGTCTGCTCCGATTTCCTCGATGCTGTCGTCCATCGAGGGACCTGGGGGCCGACACTCCTTGGTCGGCTCCGGAGGGAAAGTCAAGCCAGACCCTTGTTGGAACCGGCTCTCCCACTGAGCACCTCAGCTTAGGTGAGTTCGGCTCCCACATCAGTCTCGGAGCCACCCTCCTCTGTGCCATGGAGATCTCTTGGCCTATCGGGGCTGGAGACTCTTTCGGCCCAGGATCGCGGTGCCTTCGAGGTGATGCAGAGTGTGCTCTCCACTGAGTCTGCTCCACCTTCAGCTCCAGCCTCTCTTCCCCCTAAGGGACCGGTGTCCACCTCTTCATTATCTCTCCATCACCCAAAAAGTAGAGAGCCAGTGCCCCAGGAAGCTGCAATGGGTGGATCCTCCTCTTCCAATACCTCCCTGGAGCATTCCCCTGAGGAGGTCCCTTGGAAGAGACAGTGTAAGAGGAAGCACATAGACTCCCTTGAGTCTGTCATTTCTGATACTGACTTAGAAGATTCAGAAGGGTCCCCACGGTCACCCTCTGAGGATGTCTCTTTTTCAGACATCCTGGAGATCCTTAAGCAGAGGTGTGGCTGGAAGTCCCTTTCCCCTTCTGAAGATGAGTTGGTATACCTGGAGGCATTTGGCTCTCACCCCTCCACCTCTTGGGTGTCTCCACCTTTCTACCCTCTCCTTGGTTTGGTGAGTTGAAAGGTGTGGGACTCTCCGGACTCAGTGGACCCCATTCTGAGGAGGCCTAATAAATTCATTATGGCCCCGGAAGATAGGCAATATTTAACAAAAGGGGTTCCTGTAGATGCAATGGTGGTGACAGCGGCCATTAGCTGAAACTTCTGTAGCTGTCCATCCACTGAACAGGGACTCTCATATGATGGACAGATACGGGAAGCTTATGTTTTTCTCAGTGGCCTTTACCTTGCGGTCGCTGAATTATTTGTCGCATTTCATGTGACTTCAGAGGGTCTCCTAAAAGAGCTAGGAGATATCCTACAAGGTACTACAGCCCAGGACTTATCTGATAAGGTTAATTCCCAGCTTGCAACCTTAACCTCCATATCTAACTTCTCCATGCGCCTCATATCCTATGCAGCCGATGGAGCGAGCAGGGCAGCAGGCACAGGAATAGCTCTTCGTGGAAATTCCTGAATGCACCTTTGCAAGTTTGCTGAACCCTTCCGATCTTCCTTTATTGACACTCCCTTTGATGGCTCGTCATTGTTTGGGCCAAAAGTGAAAGAAACTCTCACCAGGAGCCATCAAGATGGTAAGACTCTGTCTGCTGTTGGAGCCTGTTTTTCCGCCCCTATCAAACCTCATCCTAAAGGTCAAAAGAGTGGAAAATGTGGCTTCGTAAGTCCAACGGAGCCTTATCTGACACTCATGGTGATCCCCCAGGGGCAGAGGGGGAAATAACAACAAAAGATGCCATCCACATGGCAGAGGGGGTCCAAATAACCAGGGCGACAGAGATACATTCTCTGGTAGGCCCTTCCAGCGCTCCTGAAAGGAGGCCTGCCTGTCCACCTCTGGAGGCAGTCGGGGGGAGACTATTGCTGTACCCAGAAGCCTGGCTAAGTATGACTCAAGACAAATGGGTACAGTCCATTATATCCAGGGGTTCCGTCAAAGTTTATCCCAGACATTCCACCTGGCCAAAGGGATCAAGCAACACTAGAAATTCAAACATTACTAGAAAAAAAGAGTCATCCAAGAAGTCCCCGCAGAACAACTAGGATCCAGTATTTGCTCAAGGTTCTTTTTAGTTCCAAAAAAGACGGGGGACTGGAGACCCATACTGGATCTCAGCAGACTAAAGCTAGTGAAAAAGTCAAATTTCTGGATGGTAACACTGCAGTCTATACTCCCATTTCTGGGAAAAGACAGTTGGATGTGCTCGTTAGATCTTCCGGATGCATACTACCACATAAAGATATTCAGGCGCTCAAGAAAATTTCTACGCTTCCGGCTGGGAACTAGTCATTATCAGTTCAGAGCTCTGCCCTTTGGACTCACCACAGCCCCCAGGGAGTTTACCAAATGCATGGCAGTAGTCACGCCTCATCTGAGACATCAGGGATTCTAGGTGTTTACATACTTAGACAACTGGCTCCTAACTGCCACCACCAAGCAGCTACTAATCAAAGGAAGAGACTACACCATCCATCTCTTCTCAAAACTAGGCATTACTATAAATGCAGAAAAATCTGCCTTGTTGCCATCACAGCGTATTACCTTCATTGGTGCAGATTTAAATACAAATGACATGTTGGCAAAACTTCCTCAAGAAAGGATCCAAACGTTACGCAGTCAAGTGCTTACCTTACTCAACAAGAAAAACATACAGGCAAGATTTGCCCTCAAAGTCCTAGGCTCTGTGGCAGTGATGATAACACTACTTCCCCTGGCACAACTTCACATGCGAATATTGCAGTGGCTACTCTACGCTCAATAGTCCATACAGGAGTTACCCATGTTTCACGGGATCCTCATAACACACTGCTGCAAGAAAGACCTACTTTGGTGGGTCCAGTCCACTCAGGTAACAATGGGAAGACCGTTTGTACTTCCCCAACCTGTCACTACAGTAACCACAGACACGTCCCAGATAGGGTGGGGGGGCATTATGTGGGACAGACGGTCCAAGAATTTTGGAAAGATCACAAGTACCATTTGCACATCAGTGTCCTAGAGATAAGATCGGTGTTTCTGGTGTTGCAAGCATTTCAGAACTCTCTTCCCATGGGGACTATTGCAATTCAGACAGACAATATGTCAAGTGGTATGGTACATCAACAAACAGGGGAGAACCAGATCCTACCCCCTATGTTGAGAGGCCCAGAGAGTTTGGCAATGGGTGTTATCTTCTCAGCGCTTTCTGACAGCAACGCACATCACAGGGAAACCAGCGTTAAAGCAGACAGGTTAAGCAGAGCTATTCTCATGCCTCACGAGTGGTCCCTCAATCAGGAAGTTGCTAATCAAATTTTTTGCAAATGGGGCCAGCTTTGCTGCAACCTTTTTGCCACTCCCTTCAATACCAAATCCAGCAACTACTTTGCACTAATTACCCTTCCAGAAGAGTCACCGAGGGATGCACTTGTTCATGATTGGCCCCAGGACTTCTTTATGCCTTTCCCCCTTTTCCCTTGATTCCAAACGTTATCCAGAAAGCAAAGTCGTTGAGTCACACGTTAATTCTCATTGCGTCATACTGGCCTTGTCAGATTTGGTTCCCCTTTCTTTGGCCCCATCTTCAGGAGGACCGATGGATCCTGGACCCAGTGCCGGATCTTCTGACGCATCAGTCAGGAATGCTCCACCCTGCCCTCCACAGCCTCAAACTGACAGTTTGGCTTCTCCACTTCGGATCTTAGCCAGGCTTCTGGAATTATCCCCTGCAGTTCATCACATTCTAGTCTCCTCGCACAAGCAGATGACTAGAAACTTTATGCAAGCAAATGGAAGAGGTTCTCTTGTTGGGCAAACAAAAAACACATAGATCCCTTTACAGCATCAATACCTACAATTCCAGGAATTTCTGACAGAAACTTTTAATCAAGGAGCAGCAGCAGCCACTATTTGAGTTCAGTTAGCTGCTATTTCTAATTATCATGTGGGAGACTTCAGAATTAGTGTAATGTCCCATAGACTATGTAAAGCTTTCCTCAAGGGTACTTTTCTGTTAAGACCACCCTTCAGAGAACCTCCTCCTCCTCCTTGGGAACTCAATCTAGTATTATCATCTTTGATCCTGCCTCCTTTCG